>NC_088414.1:46273111-46290611 GCF_034236695.1 Oncorhynchus nerka
AGAAGGTAACAACACAACAGAGAGAACAGAGAGAAGGTAACAACACAACAGAGAGAACAGAGAGGAGAGAGAGGAGAGAGAAAAGGTAACAACACAACAGAGAGAACAGAGGGAACAGAGAGAAGGTAACAACACAACAGAGAGAACAGAGAGAAGAGAGAGAAGGTAACAACACAACAGAGAGAACAGAGGGAAGAGAGAGAGTAGAGAGAGAAGGTAAAAACACAACAGAGAGAACAGAGGGAAGAGAGAGAAGGTAACAACACAACAGAGAGAACAGAGGGAAGAGAGAGAAGGTAACAACACAACAGAGAGAACAGAGAGAAGACAGAGAAGGTAACAACACAACAGAGAGAACAGAGAGAAGAGAGAGAAGATAACAACACAACAGAGAGAACAGAGGGAAGACAACAACAACACAACAGAGAGAACAGAGGGAAGAGAGAGAGAGAAGATAACAACACAACAGAACAGAGGGAAGAGAGAGAGAGAAGAGAGAAGAGAAAGAGAAGAGAAGAGAGAGAGGTAACAACACAACAGACAGAGGGAAGAGAGAGAGAGGGAAGAGAGAGAACAGAGGGAAGAGAGAGAGAAGAGAGAAGTAACAACACAACAGAGAGAACAGAGGGAAGAGAGAGAGAAGAGAGAGAAGGTAACAACACAACAGAGAGAACAGAGGGAAGAGAGAGAGAAGAGAGAGAAGGTAACAACACAACAGAGAGAACAGAGGGAAGAGAGAAGAGAGAGAAGGTAACAACACAACAGAGAGAACAGAGGGAAGAGAGAAGACAGAGAAGGTAACAACACAACAGAGAGAACAGAGGGAAGAGAGAGAGAAGAGAAAGGTAACAACACAACAGAGAGAACAGAGGGGTGTAAGATGTCGCCGGAGAAGAAGGCTGATGTTTTACGTGTCACCAACCAATTGTGTTTTTGTTTTTTGTTTTTGTTTCTTTGTTTGTTTCTGGTATTTACTGTTGCTTCAGATAGTAAACATTGTATTTTCTCCAATGATATCAAAGGGTATTACAATATTTTTTTAAACACTTAATCACAGAACACCACAGGTTATTCAAGCAACTGTTTCCAAAAAAAGAGGCTGCTACCGAACCATCATTTTATGGTGCATTAAACGACATGTATGCTGTTAGTAACTTATTTTTTGAATGTCTTATGCTTCACGGAGTCGTGGCTGAAGGACGTCACTATCAACATACAGGCTGGTTGTACCGGACAGCGGTGTCTGGTAAGACAAGGGGGAGGGAGGACTATGTATTTTTGTAAATAACCGCTGGTGCACGATACGAAGTCTCGAGCTATTGCTCGCCCGAGGTAGAGTATCTCATGATAACCTGTAGACCACACTACCTCCTGTATTTAGCTGTCTTACAAACCACCACAGACCGATGCTGGCACTAAAACCTCCACTCAATGAGCTGTATTCCGCCGTGAGTAAAACAAGAAAACGCCCAAAAGGCGGAGCTTCTAGTTAACGCAGGGAAACGTACAGGGAAACGTACAGGGAAACGTACAGGGAAACGGGCAGGGAAACGTACAGGGAAACGTACAGGGAAACACGTACATGGAAACGTACAGGGAAACGTACATGGAAACGTACAGGGAAACGTACAGGGAAACGTACAGGGAAGCGTGCAGGGAAACGTGCAGGGAAACGTACAGGGAAACGTACAGGGAAACGTGCAGGGAAACGTACAGGGAAACGTACAGGGAAACGTACATGGAAACGTACAAAGAAACGTACAAAGAAACGTACAGGGAAACGTACAGGGAAACGTACAGGGAAACATACAGGGAAACGTACATGGAAACGTACAGGGAAACGTGCAGGGAAACGTACAGGGAAACACGTACATGGAAAAGTACAGGGAAACGTACAGGGAAACGTACAGGGAAACGTACAGGGAAACATACATGGAAACGTACAGGGAAACGTACAGGGAAACACGTACATGGAAACGTACAGGGAAACGTACAGGGAAACGTACAGGGAAACACGTACAGGGAAACGTACAGGGAAACGTACAGGGAAACGTGCAGGGAAACGTACAGGGAAACACGTACATGGAAACGTACAGGGAAACGTACATGGAAACGTACAGGGAAACAGGTCTACAGGTGCGCATTGATGCACACACGGAAAATGGCGGACGGAAGACAGGGTGGTGCGGCAGGTGCCGCTTCTCATTCGAATGCTGTAATTTTATCTAAACCATCAGGTGTACGCCGATCCCAGCTAAGTAACTCATACAAAGAGTTAAAGCGCAATTATGTGTTTTATCTCCAGTACTCTGCCATGATTGTCAGTTATGTAGCTGCTCTACTGATAATCTCAGTGCGTCCTTGCTGGGATGACACAATCAGTCTACTACCGGAGAATATCGGCGCCAAACACATTGGTTCACCGTTCCGCGGGAGCGGACAGTACACGGCATACCATAATGTTCTGAATAATGGCCAAGTCTACCTCGCTCCTTATTCTACTGAACCGCTTAGGCGTAACAAACACAAGTCCAACATTTATCGGAAACTGTTAAACTACCTGTTCACTACCCTCCTGCTCTCCGGGGATGTACAACTCAACCCTGGGCCCAATATCACCGAGCCAGTGATACGCACCGGAGTGGAGAGCGGTGGAAGGCCTCGTCCACTGGTCGTCGCCGCTGTGGAAGTGGGTGAGTGCTATGGTCCTATGGTTTCTCCACTGGTCGTCGCCGCTGTGGAGGTGGGTGAGTGCTGTGGTCCCATGGCCTCGTCCACTGGTCGTCGCCGCTGTGGAGGTGGGTGAGTGCTATGGTCCTATGGTTTCTCCACTGGTCGCTGTGGAGGTGGGTGAGTGCTATGGCCTCCCACTGGTCGTCGCCGCTGTGGATGGCCTGGCCTCGCCACTGTGGAGGTGGGTGAGTGCTATGGTCCTATGGCCTCGTCCACTGGTCTATGGTCCACGCTGTGGAGGTGGGTGAGTGCTATGGTCCTATGGCCTCGTCCACTGGTCGTCCACGCTGTAGAGGTGGGTGAGTGCTATGGTCCTATGGCCTCGTCCACTGGTCGTCGCCGCTGTGGAAGTGGGTGAGTGCTATGGTCCTATGGCCTCGTCCACTGGTCGTCTACCGCTGTGGAGGTGGGTGAGTGCTGTGGTCCTATGGCCTCGTCCACTGGTCGTCGACCGCTGTGGAGGTGGGTGAGTGCTGTGGTCCTATGGCCTCGTCCACTGGGTGTCGCCGCTGTGGAGGTGGGTGAGTGCTATGGTCCCATGGCCTGTGGAGGTGGGTGAGTGCACTGGTCCTATGGCCTCGCCACTGTGGAGGTGGGTGAGTGCTATGGTCCCATGGCCTCGTCCACTGGTCGTCGCCGCTGTGGAGGTGGGTGAGTGCTATGGTCCCCACTGGCCTCGGTCCACTGGTCCACTGTCGCCGCTGTGGAGGTGGGTGAGTGCTATGGTCCCATGGCCTCGTCCACTGGTCGTCGCCGCTGTGGAGGTGGGTGAGGCCTGCTATGGGTCCCATGGCCTCGTCCACTGGTCGTCGCCGCTGTGGAGGTGGGTGAGTGCTATGGTCCTATGGCCTCGGTCCACTGGTCCTATGGCCGCCACTGGTCGTCGCTGTGGAGGTGGGTGAGTGCTATGGTCCTATGGCCTCGTCCACTGGTCGGTCGCCGCTGTGGAGGTGGGTGAGTGCTATGGTCCTATGGCCTCGTCCACTGGTCGTGTGGAGGGGTGGGTGAGTGCGCCGCTGTGGAGGTGGGAGGTGAGTGCTATGGTCCTATGGTTTCTCCACTGGTCATGCTATGGTCCTATGCTGTGGAGGTGGGTGAGTGCTATGGTCCTATGGCCTCGTCCACTGGTCGTCGCCGCTGTGGAAGTGGGTGAGTGCTATGGTCCTATGGCCTCGTCCACTGGTCGTCGCCGCTGTGGACTGGTCGTCGCCGCTGTGGAAGTGGGTGAGTGCTATGGTCCTATGGCCTCGTCCACTGGTCGTCGCCGCTGTGGAGGTGGGTGAGTGCTATGGTCCTATGGCCTCGTCCACTGGTCGTCGCCGCTGTGGAAGTGGGTGAGTGCTATGGTCCTATGGCCTCGTCCACTGGTCGTCGCCGCTGTGGAGGTGGGTGAGTGCTATGGTCCTATGGTTTCTCTCGACTCACCCGGCTCCAGGATAGATTTTGACTCTTCAAACGTACCAGAGTCGCTATATGCGATCCCTGACTCTGCTTCTGGTATGCAAGCTATTTTAATTAGTTCCCCGCATCCAGTGCAGGCGGGAGGGATTGTTAATTGCGCTACCGAACTGCCCCTAATCAAAACGAAACAAAACGGCCTAAACCCAGCCGTCAGAAAACACAGAAAATGTAACTTTGTCAATCACTCTCGAGTCATCTGGGACCCACGAGCTAAGCCCAAGGGACTACTAGGGGGGCACTTGAACATTCGTAGTGTCATTCCAAAAAGTGATCAAATTCAACATCTACTCACAGACTCCAACCTTGACTTTCTCTGCCTCTCAGAGACATGGCTCCATAAACACTCTCCATGTGCTGCTTTGATTGTGCCTGGCTACAATGTCTTCAGGAGAGACGGGATTGGAGGAAGAGGAGGGGGTGTGATGATTTACATTAAAGAACATATCCGATGTAAACAAATTGAGTGGTCATGTGATAATGAACTAGAATGTATCGGCCTGAACGTTACACTGTCTCCCCAAATGTCTTTTACCCTCATTGGAATGTATAGGCCACCTTCCACCAAAAGTGTGTTTTTTGATCAGTTTAATACCATGCTTAGGGAATGTGATTTTGGGAAAGAGGTCATCTTAATGGGAGATTTTAACATTAATTATGAAGACAAGTGTTGTAGGAAAACGCTCAAACGGATCACTAGTACCTTTGACCTTACACAGCTAGTTAAAGGGCCAACCAGGGTGACTTGTTGCTCTAAAACACAGATTGATTTGGTGTTCAGTAATAAACCAGAGAGAGTGACTAAATCATTCAATATGGTTACTGGGCTGTCTGATCATAATCTGACACTTCTAGCCAGAAAGCTGTCTAAGAGCAGGTTTAACCTCTCTACTGTTAGAAAGCCGGATCAACTCAGAATACCTAAGAGTGAATTAAACTATTTTGAAAAAGCAATTAAGGGAATAAACTGGAATGATCTCTTGTCCTATACAGATGTGGAAGCTGATGGTCAGGTTTTTCTATCCACAATCCAGACTACAATAAATGGCTTCCTAAAGAAAATCAAATCCAAACCTGGCCAAAAGAGCACTCTTCCTTGGCTAAATGGAGAAATCTGGAAATTGATGAAAGAACGAGATTATGCTCTAAAAATAGCCCTAAAATCTAAATTGGAGCATGACAGACGTAGGTTTACCATGTTGAGAAATAAGGTGATGAAAGAAATCAGACAGGCCAAGGCAAACTTTTTTATTAACATAATTGGTGAGGCGAAGGGAAATTCTAAATTGATATGGGAGAATCTAAAAAAGTTAACAGGGAAAGACCATAGTAACACTGCAAAAAGACTAGAAATCATGGTGAATAACAATCTAACACAGGATGCAGTTGAAATAGCAACAGCCTTCAATTCCTACTTTATTGACTCTGTCAGGTTACTGACACAGAACCCCTCCACTGGTTTCTTGGGCTCAGTGCTAGTGAATGACACTCAACCTGTCTTCATCATAAGGGAGGTTTCTGAGTCAAAGGTGAACAAGGTGATTAGCTCACTAAAGAACTCTAAAGCCAAAGATGTGTTTGGGATGGACTCTACCTTTCTTAAAAACTACAAAGAGTCACTCATTGGCCCCATTACTAAGGTCACCAACACATCTATTGGTCTCGGTGTGTTTCCAAGGGTATGGAAGTCGGCCATAATAACGGCTTCAGCCATCTTTAAATCAGGTTTCTGGACCTATCTGCTTAGTAACTACAGGCCCATTAGTATACTACCTGTGGTGTCAAAGGTTGTTGAAAAGTGTGTAGCAGAACAACTGATTGCCCACCTCAACAACAGCCCCTTCACATTACACTCCATTATACTCCCCCACTTAACATACTGCTTGACTAGTTGGGCCCAAGCTTGCTGTACAACATTAAAACCTATTCAGTCTGTCTGACAAACAGGCTCTCAAAAAGTGCTTGATATCTCAATGGAAAAAACTGCCTTCAATAGCCATCATCATTGTCACATCCTTCATACTTGAAACCTCTCTTTTAAAAAGCATGAGCTCTTGAGTTGGGAAAATCTTGTGCAATACACCGGGCGCATTAAAACCTATTCAGTCTTGTATTCAAGATCCTTAATGGCCTTGAGCTCCCCCTCCATGTCTCAATATTTTTGTTAAACAGAAAACCCAGACATATGGCAGCAGATCCACAAGGTCTGCCATGAGAGGTGACTGTATAGTTCCCCTAAGGAAAAGCACCTTTAGTAAATCTGCATTCTCTGTGAGAGCTTCCCATGTCTGGAATACACTGCCATCAGACACACATAACTGCACCACATATCACACTTTCACAAAATGCTTGAAGACCTGGCTAAAGGTCAATCAGATTTGTGAACATGGTCCCTAGCTGTGTGTTGCCGCTTTCCATGTTGTCTGTTGTCTGTAGCTTGTGAGGTGTGGAAACACTTTGTTGCTTTTATGAATATTGTCTTGCTGCTTTTTGTTCTATGTTGCTCTGTCTGTATGCTATGTCTTGCTTGTCCTATGTTGCTATGTCTTGCTTGTTCTATGGTGCTATTGTCTATATTGTAATTGTTTTTAATAACCTGCCCAGGGACTGCGGTTGAAAATTAGCCGGCTGGCTAAAACCGGCACTTTTACTGAAACGTTGATTAATGTGCACTGTCCCTGTAAAAATAAACTAAAATAAAATAATAAAAAAATAAAAAAACGTACAGGGAAACGTACAGGGAAACGTACAGGGAAACGTAAAGGGAAACGTACATGGAAACGTACAGGGAAACGTAAAGGGAAACGTACATGGAAACGTACAGGGAAACGTACATGGAAACGTACATGGAAACGTACAGGGAAACGTACATGGAAACGTACATGGAAACGTACAGGGAAACGTACATGGAAACGTACAGGGAAACGTACATGGAAACGTACAGGGAAACGTACAGGGAAACGTACAGGGAAACGTAAAGGGAAGCGTACAGGGAAACGTGCAGGGAAACGTGCAGGGAAACGTACAGGGAAACACGTACATGGAAACGTACAGGGAAACGTACAGGGAAACGTACATGGAAACGTACAGGGAAACGTAAAGGGAAACGTACAGCGAAACGTAAAGGGAAACGTACAGGGAAACGTGCAGGGAAACGTACAGGGAAACACGTACATGGAAACATACAGGGAAACGTACATGGAAACGTACAGGGAAACGTGCAGGGAAACGTACATGGAAACGTACAGGGAAACGTAAAGGGAAACGTACAGGGAAACGTAAAGGGAAACGTAAAGGGAAACGTACAGGGAAACGTACAGGGAAACACGTACATGGAAACGTACAGGGAAACGTACAGGGAAACGTGCAGGGAAACGTACAGGGAAACACGTACATGGAAACATACAGGGAAACGTACATGGAAACGTACAGGGAAACGTACAGGGAAACGTACAGGGAAATGTACATGGAAACGTAAAGGGAAACGTACAGGGAAACGTGCAGGGAAACGTGCAGGGAAACGTACAGGGAAACGTACATGGAAACGTACAGGGAAACGTACAGGGAAACGTACATGGAAACGTACAGGGAAACGTACATGGAAACATACATGGAAACGTACATGGAAACGTGCAGGGAAACGTGCAGGGAAACGTACAGGGAAACGTGCAGGGAAACATACAGGGAAACGTACAGGGAAACGTGCAGGGAAACGTGCAGGGAAACGTACAGGGAAACGTACAGGGAAACGTACAAGGAAACGTACAGGGAAACGTACAGGGAAACGTACATGGAAACATACATGGAAACGTACACCTGTTTTACCAAATTTCTATCAGCAAGTTAAATGTTTAAATGTGTACCCAGAGGGGGAAAAACTCTGAACCACCTTTACGCCACATACACAGACACAAAGCTCTCCCTCTGGCAAATCTGACCATAATTCTAGCCTCCTGATTCCTACAAAAATGAAAGCAGGAAGCACCAGTGACGAGATCAATAAAAAAGTGGTTAGATGAAGCAGATGCTAAGCTACAGGACTGTTTTGCTATCACAGACTGGAATATGTTCTTCCGGTGGCATTGAGGAGTACAACCACATCAGTCACTGGCTGCTTCATCAATAAGTGCATCGATGACGTCGTCCCCACACTGACCGTACGTACATATCCCAACCAGAAGCCATGGATTATAGGCAACATCCACACTGAGATAAAGGATAGGATAGAGCTGCTGCTTTCAAGGAGCGGGACTCTAACCCGGAAGCTTATAATAAATCCCGCTATGCCCTCCGACGAACCATCAAACAGGCAAAGCGGCAATACAGGACTAAGATCGAGAGAACAGAGAGAACATAGAAAACAGAGAGAACAGAGAGAATAGAGAGAACAGAGAGAATAGAGAGAACAGAGAGAATAGATAGAACAGAAAACAGAGAGAACAGAGAGAACATAGAAAACAGAGAGAACAGAGAGAATAGAGAGAACAGAGAGAATAGAGAAAACAGAGAGAACAGAGATAACATAGTCAACAGAGAGAACAGAGAGAACAGACAGAACAGACAGAACAGAGAGCGCAGAGAATAGAGAGAACAGAGAGAACAGAGAAAACAAAGAACAGAGAGAACAGCGATAAAAGAGAGAACAGAGAACAGAGAGAATAGAGAAAACAGTGAATAGAGAGAACAGAGAAAACAGAGAGAGTACAGACAGAGAACAGAGAACAGAGAGAACAGAGAGAACAGAGAGAACAGAGAGAACAGAGAGAGTACAGACAGAGAACAGAGAACAGAGAGAACAGAGAGAACAGAGAGAGTACAGACAGAGAACAGAGAACAGAGAGAACAGAGAGAACAGAGAGAGTACAGACAGAGAACAGAGAACAGAGAGAACAGAGAGAGTACAGACAGAGAACAGAGAAAACAGAGAGAACAGAGAGAACAGAGAACAGAGAACAGAGAGAACAGAGAGAACAGAGAGAACAGAGAGAGTACAGACAGAGTACAGACAGAGAACAGAGAACAGAGAGAACAGAGAGAACAGAGAGAGTACAGACAGAGAACAGAGAACAGAGAGAACAGAGAGAGTACAGACAGAGAACAGAGAACAGAGAGAACAGAGAGAACAGAGAACAGAGAACAGAGAGAACAGAGAGAACAGAGAGAACAGAGAGAACAGAGAGAACAGAAAACAGAGAGAACAGAGATAACAGAGAACAGAGAGAACAGAGAACAGAGAGAACAGAGAACAGAGAGAACAGAGAGAACAGAGAGAACAGAGAACAGAGAGAACAGAGAACAGAGAGAACAGAGAACAGAACAGAGAACAGAGAACAGAGAGAACAGAGAGAACATAGAACAGAGAACAGAGAGAACAGAGAGAACAGAGAGAACAGAGAACAGAGAGAACAGAGAACAGAGAGAACAGAGAACAGAGAACAGAGAGAACAGAGAACAGAGAGAACAGAGAGAACAGAGAGAACAGAGAACAGAGAACAGAGAACAGAGAGAACAGAGAACAGAGAACAGAGAGAACAGAGAACAGAGAACAGAGAACAGAGAACAGAGAGAACAGAGAACAGAGAACAGAGAGAACAGAGAACAGAGAACAGAGAACAGAGAACAGAGAACAGAGAGAACAGAGAACAGAGAGAACAGAGAACAGAGAGAACAGAGAACAGAGAACAGAGAGAACAGAGAACAGAGAGAACAGAGAGAACAGAGAGAACAGAGAGAACAAGTCCAGAAGCAAATAGAGATCTGCAGTGTCTCTGTGTCTCTCAGTGTGATTCACTGTCACTGAGTTCATAACCATTAACACCTGCTGTGTTCTGGTATACCTGCTGCGCCCTCACACACACACACACACACACACACACACACACACACACACACACACACACACACACACACACACACACACACACACACAAATCCTACATTCTCTATTTAACCCTATAGCACAGTATAAAGTTCCTATCATCAAACTTTGTATTCTATACCTCCCTCCCTCCCTCCCTCCCTCCCTCCCTCCCTTCTCCAGCTCCCTCCCTCCCCTCTCCAGCTTCTACCTCCCACCTCCCTACCTCCCCCTCCCTTCTCCAGCTTGCTCCCTCCCTCCCTCCCTCTCCAGCTTCTCCCTCCCTCCCCCTCCCTTCTCCAGCTTGCTCCCCCCCTCTCCAGCTTCTCTCTCCCTCCCTTCTCCAGCTTGCTCCCTCCCTCCCTCCCCTCTCCAGCTTCTCCCTCCCTTCTCCAGCTTGCTCCCTCCCTCCCTCCCTTCTCCAGCTTGCTCCCTCCCTCCCTCCCTCCCTTCTCCAGCTTGCTCCCTCCCTCCCTTCTCCAGCTCCCTCCCTCCCTCCCTCCCTCCCTCCCTTCGCCAGTTTGCTCCCTCCCTCCCTTCTCCAGCTTTCTCCCTCCCTCCTCCCTCCCTCCCCCTCCCTCCCTCCCTTCGCCAGCTTGCTCCCTCCCTCCCTCCCTCCCTCCCTCCAGCAGTTGTTATCAGTTGTTATCTATTGATCTGATTCATCTACAGAGCCAACAAGCGTTTAGGATCAGAACACATACTGTAACTAAATACTTGTTTAAAACCTGTCAAAGCATTTAGAATTTCAATGAAATGTAACACCGTGTTTAGATTGCAAACACCAGAACATGTTTAGTCACTGCATATTTCCCAGCATGCCCTTCGATTGAACGTGAGAGATATACCCACCCATGACTGTGTTTGTTAGTGACAGAGATAATGACTTCTTGTCCTGGAGCTTTCATATGTGGGCTGTTTATACAAATGTGTTTAAATTGTAATTCTGAATGACTATATTCTAAGCGTTCTAATAATGCTGTAATTTTTGCCTAGTTATTCAAAACAGTGTTTTGAAAATCATGGTAGGTCCAGGGTTCTTTGTCAGTGGCCACATTTCCATCCACAGTGTTTAATTGAGTGAAGTCATAACGCATATATTTAAAGAAAGTCACGATGTGAGATGTGATGGAAACAGGAAGTTTTGGTACCATTGTATAAATGGAGACAGATTATTGGTTCTTTTGACATTGGTGGGATCTTTTTTTGTCTAAAAACCAATTATGCGAGAATTAGCGCTGGAAACACCTTTACAGGCAAATATTGATGTACAGATATATAGATGACAGATATATAGATGATAGATATATAGATGACAGATATATAGATGACAGATATATAGATGATAGATATATAGATGACAGATATATAGATGACAGATATATAGATGATAGATATATAGATGACAGATATATAGATGATAGATATATAGATGATAGATATATAGATGACAGATATATAGATGACAGATATATAGATGACAGATATATAGATGATAGATACATAGATGACAGATATAGAGATAGATGTAGATGACAGATATATAGATGACAGATATATAGATGACAGATATATAGATGATAGATATATAGATGATAGATATATAGATGACAGATATATAGATGACAGATATATAGATGATAGATACATAGATGACAGATATATAGATGACAGATTTATAGATGACAGATATATAGATGACAGATATATAGATGACAGATATGTAGATGACAGATATGTAGATGACAGATATGTAGATGACAGATATATAGATGACAGATATGTAGATGACAGATATATAGATGACAGATATATAGATGATAGATATATAATATAGCTGACAGATATAGAGATAGATGTAGATGACATATATATAGATGACAGATATATAGATGATAGATATATAATATAGATGACAGATATATAGATGACAGATATATAGATGATAGATATATAGATGACAGATATATAGATGATAGATATATAGATGACAGATATATAGATGACAGATATATAGATGATAGATATATAATATAGATGACAGATATATAGATGACAGATATATAGATGACAGATATATAGATGACAGATATATAGATGATAGATATATAATATAGATGACAGATATATAGATGACAGATATGTAGATGACAGATATATAGATGATAGATATGTAGATGACAGATATATAGATGACAGATATATAGATGATAGATATATAGATGATAGATATATAATATAGATGACAGATATATAGATGACAGATATATAGATGACAGATATGTAGATGACAGATATATAGATGACAGATATATAGATGACAGATATATAGATGATAGATATATAGATGACAGATATATAGATGATAGATATATAATATAGATGATAGATATATAGATGATAGATATATAGATGATAGATATATAGATGACAGATATATAGATGACAGATATATAGATGATAGATATATAGATGATAGATATATAGATGACAGATATATAGATGATAGATATAGAGATGACAGATATAGAGATGACAGATATAGAGATGACAGATATATAGATGACAGATATATAGATGACAGATATATAGATGACAGATATATAGATGACAGTTATATAGATGACAGATATATAGATGACAGATATATAGATGACAGATATATAGATGACAGATAAATAGATGACAGATATATAGATGACAGATATATAGATGACAGATATATAGATGACAGATAAATAGATGATAGATATATAGATGACAGATATATAGATGACAGATATATAGATGATAGATATATAGATGATAGATATATAGATGACAGATATATAGATGATAGATATATAGATGACATATATATAGATGATAGATATATAGATGATAGATATATAGATGACAGATATATAGATGACAGATATATAGATGACAGATATATAGATGACAGATATATAGATGATAGATATATAGATGATAGATATATAGATGACAGATATATAGATGATAGATATATAGATGATAGATATATAGATGATAGATATATAGATGACAGATATATAGATGACAGATATATAGATGACAGATATATAGATGACAGATGACAGATATATAGATGACAGATATATAGAATATAGATGACAGATATATAGATGACAGATATGTAGATGACAGATATATAGATGACAGATATATAGATGACAGATATATAGATGCTAGAGATGATATATATAGATGACTGAAGTTTACATACATTTTAGCCAAATACATTTAAACTACGTTTTTCACAATTCCTGACATTTAATCCTAGTAAAAATGACCTGTTTTAGGTCAGTTAGGATCAGAACTTTATTAAAATGTAAAATGTAAAATGTCTGAATAATAGTTGAGAGAATCATTTATTTTAGCTGTTATTTCCTTAATTTACCTCATTTACACTCACTGTATATAGACTTTTTGTTTTCTTTTGTTCTACTGTATTACTGACTGTATGTTTTGTTTATTCCATGTGTAAGTAACTCTGTGTTATTGTATGTGTCGAATTGCTACGCTTTATCTTGGCCAGGTCGCAGTTGCAAATGAGAATTTGTCAGAAGTTTACATACACTCAATTAGTATTTGGTAGCACTGCCTTTAAATTGTTTAACTTGGGTCAAACGTTTCGGGTAGCCTTCCACAAGCTTCCCACAATAAGTTGGGTGAATTTTGGCCCATTCCTCCTGACAGAGCTGGTGTAACTGAGTCAGGTTTGAAGGCCTCCTTGCTCGCACACGCTTTTTCAGATCTGCCCACAAATTTTCACAAGGGCACTTTCAATGGCGGTTTTGGAGCAGTGGCTTCTTCCTTGCTGAGCGGCCTTTCAGGTTATGTCGATATAGGACTTGTTTTCCTGTGGATATAGATACATTTGTATCTGTTTCCTCCGGCATCTTCACAAGGTCCTTTGCTGTTGTTCTGGGATTGATTTGCACTTTTCCCACGAAAGTACTGTCACGGCTGATGAATTGAGAGAACCAAGGTGCAGCGTCGTGAGCATACATTATCTTTTAATGATCAAAATGACGCCGACAAAACAATAAACAATACAAAAACAAACTGTGAAGCTCAAAGTGCCATAAAGAAAGTCAACTTCCCACCAAGACAGGTGGGAAAAAGGCACCAACGATAGACAGCTGCCCTAATTGAGATCCACACCTGACCAAAACATAGAGATAGAAAATCATAGAAACACAACACATAGAAATGCCCACCCCAACTCACGCCCTGACCAAACAAAAATAGAGACATAAAAAGGATCTCCAAGGTCAGGGCGTGACAAGTATGTTCATCTCTAGGAGACAGAAGGCATCTCCTTCCTGAGCGGTATGACGGCTGCGTGGTCCCATGGTGTTTATACTTGCGTACTATCATTTGTACAGACAAACGTGGTACCTTCAGGCGTTTGGATATTGCTCCCACGGATGAACCAGACTTGTGGAGGACTACAGATTTTCTCTGAGGTTTTGGCTGATTTCATTTCATTTTCCCATGATGTCAAGCAAAGAGGCACTGAGTTTGAAGGTAGGCCTTGAAATACATCCACAGGTACACCTCCAATTGACTCAAATGATGTCTGGGGCGGCAGGGTAGCCTAGTGGTAAGAGCGTTGGACTAGTAACCGGAAGGTTGCAAGCTGACAAGGTACAAATCTGTTGTTCTGCCCCTGAACAGAAAGTTAACCCACTGTTCCTAGGCCATCATTGAAAGTAAGAATTTGTTCTTAACTGACTTGCCTTGTTAAATAAAGGTAAACAAATAATAGCCTATCAGAAGCTTCTAAAGCCATGGCATCATTTTCTGGAATTTTCCAAGCTGTTTAAAGGCACAGTCAACTTGGTGTATACAGACTTCTGACTCACTGGAATTGTGATACAGTGAATTATATGTGAAATAATCTGTCTGTAAACAATTGTTGGAAAAATTACTTGTGTCATGCACAATGTGGATGTCCTAACCGACTTGCCAAAACTATAGTTTATTAACAAGACATTTGTGGAGTGGTTGAATAACGAGTTTGAATGATTCCAAGTGTATGTAAACTTCCGACTTCAATTGTAACAATCACCATATCGAAGTACTGTAAAGTCATGTAATGACACTATGTTTGTCCAAAAATGAAAAAGCATGCTGTCGTACAAGGTTAGTAGCTACATTTTATGACATATACTGGATGCTCCCGTAAAGCCCAGCTCATTGGCTATCTAGCTAGCTTTGTTTGACCCCGATTGGTGCTTATTTGACAAAGATACAGTCGTTCAAGTGAAGACCGCCCGCGTCATCGGCGTGCCATGAAGGCATCGCTCTCTGACCAAATATGGTGTCCTATAGGATATACTACACACCTAATGACAAAGGGAAGTCTGGTTACCTTCTAGGATCTCTGATATGTTGTCCTATAGGATATACTACACACCTAATGACAAAGGGAAGTCTGGTTACCTTCTACGATCTCTGATGTGTTGTCCTATAGGATATACTACACACCTAATGACAAAGGGAAGTCTGGTTACCTTCTAGGATCTCTGATATGTTGTCCTATAGGATATACTACACACCTAATGACAAAGGGAAGTCTGGTTACCTTCTAGGATCTCTGATATGTTGTCCTATAGGATATACTACACACCTAATGACAAAGGGAAGTCTGGTTACCTTCTAGGATCTCTGATATGTTGTCCTATAGGATATACTACACCCCTAATGATAAAGGGAAGTCTGGTTACCTTCTAGGATATGAAAAATAAGGTTTATATTCTAACAAAACAACACTTCACGTTATCTCTGGGACCCATTGGATGATCAATCAGAGCAAGATTTCAGAATGTAAGTACACATTTCACCTTCAGAAGTGAATTTATCAAACCTATTGTGATGAAAAAAAGGGAGCTCTCCTCCTTACCTGGCCCTCTCCTTCCTCTGCTTCCTTCTCCTCCTTACCTGGCCCTCTCCGTCCTCTGCTTCCTTCTCCTCCTTACCTGGCCCTTTCCTTCCTCTCTCTCTTTTTCCTCCTTACCCGGCCCTCTCCTTCCTCTGCTTCCTTCTCCTCCTTACCTGGCCCTCTCCGTCCTCTGCTTCCTTCTCCTCCTTACCTGGCCCTTTCCTTCTTCTCTCTCTTTTTCCTCCTTACCCGGCCCTCTCCTTCCTCTGCTTCCTTCTCCTCCTTACCTGGCCCTTTCCTTCCTCTGCTTCCTTCTCCTCCTTACCTGGCCCTCTCCTTCCTCTGCTTCCTTCTCCTCCTTACCTGGCCCTATCCTTCCTCTGCTTCCTCCCCCCCTACCTGGCCCTTTCCGTCCTCTGCTTCCTTCTCCTCCTTACCTGGCCCTCTCCTTCCTCTGCTTCCTTCTCCTCCTTACCTGGCCCTTTCCTTCCTCTGCTTCCTTCTCCTCCTTACCTGGCCCTTTCCTTCCTCTGCTTCCTTCTCCTCCTTTGATAAATGAATAAGAGGAAACAGGTTGGCGACCAAAGTCAAAGCCATCCTCTCCTGAGCTTTATCTGTAAGAGCTATCTGTCACCCAGAGTTTAGTGCTGAGCAATTAAACCACATTTTGATGTTTTTTTTAGGGGGGGGGCTATTAAACTAATTGACCGACGTCGGGTTCAATTACTTGAATTCCATTTTGGGGGAGGGGGGGGGGGGGGCAAACGTGCTGTTTTTTTTCTAGAGAGAAATCAAATCATTCACGGGAGAAATTAAGTCAAGGACTATATGTGACTCTGGGCTGAAGGGAGTTTTCATTAAGCAAATATTAAACGTAGTTCAGCACGGAAACGTGGTAATTAACTACAATGCCCATAATCCATAGTGCCTGTCCTTCCTGGCTTGGACACAGATAGCTAGCCTAGCTACATAGGATAACAGGCTAGCCTAGCTACATAGGATAACAGGCTAGTCTAGCTACATAGGATAACAGGCTAGCCTAGCTACATAGGATAACAGGCTAGCCTAGCTACATAGGATAACAGGCTAGCCTAGCTACATAGGATAACAGGCTAGCCTAGCTACATAGGATAACGGAGACAACGTCAGATGGTTTGGTTGGATGACTGATACTGCCTTTTCAGAGGTGAGATAATAACTTATCATTATAATAATATATTATAAAGTCATCAAAAAAAAACGAACTAACATACTAATAACTGAAAGATTTTGTATTTTTATTTATTTATTTTTTAACCTTTATAAGTAAATTAAGAAGATATTGTTGTTTACAATGGATGTCTACCCAAAGTGGACCTGACAGAGACAATGGAATATTTTCAATGTTTTGGCAAATCCACGTTTGCTATTTTTGGCTTTGGCCTTTCCATTAGGAAGCTCTAATCATTTGAATGTCATTATTTCATAATGGATTTAATTTACCAAAAACAAAATAGAAAACTGGAACTGAAATGACGTCAAAAAACACTAATCAAACACAC
>NC_088414.1:46293111-46313111 GCF_034236695.1 Oncorhynchus nerka
TTCAAATTAATTCCATAAGATCTAGATTCTACCTAGTGAATTCCATTAGATCTAGATTCTACCTAGTGAATTCCATTAGATCTAGATTCTACCTAGTGAATTCCATTAGATCTAGATTCTACCTAGTGAATTCCATAAGGTCTAGATTCTACCTAGTGAATTCCATTAGGTCTAGATTCTACCTAGTGAATTCCATTAGATCTAGATTCTACCTAGTGAATTCCATTAGGTCTAGATTCTACCTAGTGAATTCCATTAGGTCTAGATTCTACCTAGTGAATTCCATTAGATCTAGATTCTACCTAGTGAATTCCATTAGGTCTAGATTCTACCTAGTGAATTCCATTAGGTCTAGATTCTACCTAGTGAATTCCATTAGATCTAGATTCTACCTAGTGAATTCCATTAGATCTAGATTATACCTAGTGAATTCCATAAGGTCTAGATTCTACCTAGTGAATTCCATTAGATCTAGATTCTACCTAGTGAATTCCATAAGGTCTAGATTCTACCTAGTGAATTCCATTAGATCTAGATTCTACCTAGTGAATTCCATAAGGTCTAGATTCTACCTAGTGAATTCCATTAGGTCTAGATTCTACCTAGTGAATTCCATTAGATTTTAAATGGTGTTTTGTTTTTCCTAGTGATGTAATTCATCCGAATGGAATATGACGTAATGAAGTTCAACCCACAGTTTCAAGGTTTCAGTTCAAGGTTCAGGTCTGCCCTAAAAAGCTTAAAGCTAACCACATGTTTTTATTTTTAGTTTGACTGCATCAGGATAGTATTCACAGCCTTCTGGGGTGTGTAGGTAAACAACAGTCATGTTTTTCTAAGTATTGTATGAATCATTGGTGTATAACGCCACTGCCACTCTCTGTTATTATCTATAGTATAGTCACTTTACTAACTCTACCTACGTACATGTACATATTACCTCAATGACCTCGACTAACCTGTTATTATCTATAGTATAGTCACTTTAATAACTCGACCTACGTACATGTACATATTACCTCAATGACCTCGACTAACCTGTACCCCCGCACATTGACTCTGTACCGATACCCCCTGTACCCCTCCACATTGACTCTGTACCGTAACAACCTGTATACAGCCCCCACATTGACTCTGTACCGTAACACCCTGTATATAGTCTCCACATTGACTCTGTACCGGTACCCCCTGTATATATCCTCCACATTGACTCTGTACCGTAACACCCTGTATACAGCCCCCACATTGACTCTGTACCGTAACACCCTGTATATAGTCTCCACATTGACTCTGTACCGGTACCCCCTGTATATATCCTCCACATTGACTCTGTACCGTAACACCCTGTATATAGCCTCCACATTGACTCTGTCCCGGTACCCCCTGTATATAGCCTCCACATTGACTCTGTACCGGTACCCTCTGTATATAGCCTTCACATTGACTCTGTACTGGTACCCCCTGTATATAGCCTCCACATTGACTCTGTACAGTAACACCCTGTATATAGCCTCCACATTGACTCTGTCCCGGTACCCCCTGTATATAGCCTCCACATTGACTCTGTACCGGTACCCCCTGTAAATATAGCCTCCACATTGACTCTGTACCGGTACCCCCTGTATATAGCCTCCACATTGACTCTGTACCGTAACACCCTGTATATAGCCTCCACATTGACTCTGTACCGGTACCCCCTGTATATATCCCCCACATTGACTCTGTACCAGTACCCCCTGTATATAGCCTCCACATTGACTCTGGACCGGTACCCCCTGTATATAGCCTCCACATTGACTCTGTACCGGTACCCCCTGTATATAGCCTCCACATTGACTCTGTACCGGTACCCCTGTATATAGCCTCCACATTGACTCTGTACTGGTACCCCTGTATATAGCCTCCACATTGACTCTGTACTGGTACCCCCTGTATATAGCCTCCACATTGACTCTGTACCGGTACCCTGTATATAGCCTCCACATTGACTCTGTACCCTGTATATAGCCTCCACATTGACTCTGTACCGGTACCCTGTGTATGGCCTCCACATTGACTCTGTACCGGTACCCCCTGTATATAGCCTCCACATTGACTCTGTACCGTAACACCCTGTATATAGCCTCCACATTGACTCTGTACTGGTACCCCCTGTATATAGCCTCCACATTGACTCTGTACTGGTACCCCCTGTATATAGCCTCCACATTGACTCTGTACCGGTACCCCCTGTATATAGCCTCCACATTGACTCTGTACCGGTACCCTGTATATAGCCTCCACATTGACTCTGTACCGGTACCCTGTGTATGGCCTCCACATTGACTCTGTACCGGTACCCCCTGTATATAGCCTCCACATTGACTCTGTACCGTAACACCCTGTATATAGCCTCCACATTGACTCTGTACTGGTACCCCCTGTATATAGCCTCCACATTGACTCTGTACTGGTACCCCCTGTATATAGCCTCCACATTGACTCTGTACCGGTACCCCTGTATATAGCCTCCACATTGACTCTGTACCGGTACCCTGTATATAGCCTCCACATTGACTCTGTACCGGTACCCTGTGTATGGCCTCCACATTGACTCTGTACCGGTACCCCTGTATATAGCCTCCACATTGACTCTGTACCGTAACACCCTGTATATAGCCTCCACATTGACTCTGTACTGGTACCCCTGTATATAGCCTCCACATTGACTCTGTACTGGTACCCCTGTATATAGCCTCCACATTGACTCTGTACCGGTACCCCCTGTATATAGCCTCCACATTGACTCTGTACCGGTACCCTGTATATAGCCTCCACATTGACTCTGTACCGGTACCCTGTGTATGGCCTCCACATTGACTCTGTACCGGTACCCCCTGTATATAGCCTCCACATTGACTCTGTACCGTAACACCCTGTATATAGCCTCCACATTGACTCTGTACTGGTACCCCCTGTATATAGCCTCCACATTGACTCTGTACTGGTACCCCCTGTATATAGCCTCCACATTGACTCTGTACCGGTACCCCCTGTATATAGCCTCCACATTGACTCTGTACCGGTACCCTGTATATAGCCTCCACATTGACTCTGTACCGGTACCCTGTGTATGGCCTCCACATTGACTCTGTACCGGTACCCCCTGTATATAGCCTCCACATTGACTCTGTACCGTAACACCCTGTATATAGCCTCCACATTGACTCTGTACTGGTACCCCCTGTATATAGCCCCCACATTGACTCTGTACTGGTACCCCCTGTATATAGCCTCCACATTGACTCTGTACTGGTACCCCCTGTATATAGCCTCCACATTGACTCTGTACCGTAACACCCTGTATATAGCCTCCACATTGACTCTGTACTGGTACCCCATGTATATAGCCTCCACATTGACTCTGTACCGTAACACCCTGTATATAGCCTCCACATTGACTCTGTACCGGTACCCCCTGTATATAGCCTCCACATTGACTCTGTACTGGTACCCCCTGTATATAGCCTCCACATTGACTCTGTACCGGTACACCCTGTATATAGCCTCCACATTGACTCTGTACCGTAATACCCTGTATATAGCCTCCACATTGACTCTGTACCGTAACACCCTGTATATAGTCTCCATATTGACTCTGTACCGTAATACCCTGTATATAGTCTCCATATTGACTCTGTACCGTAACACCCTGTATATAGCCTCCACATTGACTCTGTACCGTAACACCCTGTATATAGTCTCCATATTGACTCTGTACCGTAACACCCTGTATATAGCCTCCACATTGACTCTGTACCGTAACACCCTGTATATAGCCTCCACATTGACTCTGTACCGTAACACCCTGTATATAGCCTCCACATTGACTCTGTACCGTAACACCCTGTATATAGCCTCCACATTGACTCTGTACCGTAACACCCTGTATATAGCCTCCACATTGACTCTGTACCGTAACACCCTGTATATAGCCTCCACATTGACTCTGTACCGTAACACCCTGTATATAGCCTCCACATTGACTCTGTACCGTAACACCCTGTATATAGCCTCCACATTGACTCTGTACCGGTACCCCCTGTATATAGTCTCCACACTGACTCTGTACCGGTACCCCCTGTATATAGCCTCCACACTGACTCTGTACCGGTACCCCCTGTATATAGCCTCCACATTGACTCTGTACCGGTACCCCCTGTATATAGTCTCCACACTGACTCTGTACCGGTACCCCCTGTATATAGCCTCCACATTGACTCTGTACCGGTACCCCCTGTATATAGTCTCCACACTGACTCTGTACCGGTACCCCCTGTATATAGCCTCCACATTGACTCTGTACCGGTACCCCCTGTATATAGCCTCCACATTGACTCTGTACCGGTACCCCCTGTATATAGCCTCCACATTGACTCTGTACCGGTACCCCCTGTATATAGCCTCCATATTGACTCTGTACCAGTACACCCTGTATATAGCCTCCACATTGACTCTGTACCGGTACCCCCTGTATATAGCCTCCACATTGACTCTGTACCGGTACCCCCTGTATATAGCCTCCACATTGACTCTGTACCGGTACCCCCTGTGTATAGCCTCCACATTGACTCTGTACCGTAACACCCTGTATATAGCCTCCATATTGACTCTGTACCGGTACCCCCTGTATATAGTCTCCACATTGACTCTGTACCGTAACACCCTGTATATAGTCTCCACATTGACTCTGTACCGTAACACCCTGTATATAGCCTCCACATTGACTCTGTACCGTAATACCCTGTATATAGCCTCCACATTGACTCTGTACCGTAACACCCTGTATATAGCCTCCACATTGACTCTGTACCGTAACACCCTGTATATAGCCTCCACATTGACTCTGTACCGGTACCCCCTGTATATAGCCTCCACATTGACTCTGTACCGTAACACCCTGTATATAGCCTCCACATTGACTCTGTACCGTAACACCCTGTATATAGCCTCCACATTGACTCTGTCCCGTAACACCCTGTATATAACCTCCACATTGACTCTGTACCGTAACCCCTGTATATAGCCTCCACATTGACTCTGTACCGTAACACCCTGTATATAGTCTCCACATTGACTCTGTACTGGTACCCCCTGTATATAGCCTCCACATTGACTCTGTACCGGTACACCCTGTATATAGCCTCCACATTGACTCTGTACCGTAATACCCTGTATATAGCCTCCACATTGACTCTGTACCGGTACCCCTGTATATAGCCTCCACATTGACTCTGTACCGTAACACCCTGTATATAGCCTCCACATTGACTCTGTACCGTAATACCCTGTATATAGCCTCCACATTGACTCTGTACCGTAACACCCTGTATATAGCCTCCACATTGACTCTGTACCGTAATACCCTGTATATAACCTCCACATTGACTCTGTACCGTAACACCCTGTATATAGCCTCCACATTGACTCTGTACCGTAACACCCTGTATATAGCCTCCACATTGACTCTGTACCGTAACACCCTGTATATAGTCTCCACATTGACTCTGTACCGTAACACCCTGTATATAGCCTCCACATTGACTCTGTACCGTAACACCCTGTATATAGCCTCCACATTGACTCTGTACCGTACCCCTGTATATAGCCTCCACACTGACTCTGTACCGTAATACCCTGTATATAGCCTCCACATTGTTATTTTAACACCCTGTATATTCCACATTTTACTTTTATTTATTTTAGCCTTAATTGACTCTGTTAACACCCTTATTTAGCCTCCACATTTCTGTACCGTGTATTTTCTTCCAAACTCTGTTGCTTGTTTATAGCCTCCACATTGACTCTGTACCGTAACACCAGTATATAGGGGGACATTGACTCTGTACCGTAACACCCTGTATATAGTCTCCACATTGACTCTGTACCGTAACCCTGATATAGCCTCCACATTGACTCTGTACCGTAACACCCTGTATATAGCCTCCACATTGACTCTGTAGTGTAATACCCTGTATATAGCCTCCACATTGACTCTGTACCGTAATACCCTGTATATAGCCTCCACATTGACTCTGTAGGTAACACCCTGTATATAGCCTCCACATTGACTCTGTGTGGTAGGACCCTGTATATAGCCTCCACATTGACTCTGTACCGTGTGGTACCCTGTATATAGCCTCCACATTGACTCTGTGTGGTAGGAGGTATATAGGGAGACATTGACTCTGGTAGGGGGACCCCTGTATATAGCCTCCACATTGACTCTGGTACCGGGACACCCTGTATATATCCTCCACATTGACTCTGTAGGGACACCCTGTGGTAGCCTCCACATTGACTCTGTACCGGGAACACCCTGTATATATCCTCCACATTGACTCTGTACCGGGAACACCCTGTATATATCCTCCACAGACTCTGGAGAGAGGGAACACCCTGTATATAGCCTCCAGATTGACTCTGGAGGTACCCCCTGTATATAGCCTCCAGGACTCTGTACCGGAACACCCTGATATAGCCTCCACATTGACTCTGTACCGTAACACCCTGTATATAGCCTCCACATTGACTCTGACCGTAACACCCTGTAGGCCTCCACATTGACTCTGGTACCGGGAACACCCTGTATATAGCCTCCAGGGAGGACTCTGTACTGGTACACCAGATATAGGAGGACATTGACTCTGTACTGGTACACCCTGTATATAGCCTCCACATTGACTCTGTACTGGTACCCCCTGTATATAGCCTCCACATTGACTCTGTACTGGTACACCCTGTATATAGCCTCCACATTGACTCTGTGCCGGTACACCCTGTATATAGCCTCCACAATGTTATTTTACTCTTTAATTATTTGTTACTTTTATTTCTTCTTTTTTGGTTTATTTTCTTAAAACTGTGTTGCTTGTTTAAAACGTCTTAAGGATCCTGTCAACCAGACAGAGGAGGAGAGAGGGAGGAGTGTGGTAGGGGGAGAGAGGGAGAGGGAGGAGTGTGGTAGGGGGAGAGAGGGAGAGGGAGGAGTGTGGTAGGGGGAGAGGGAGAGGGAGGAGTGTGGTAGGGGAGAGAGGGAGAGGGAGGAGTGTGGTAGGGGGAGAGAGGGAGAGGGAGGAGTGTGGTAGGGGGAAGAGGGAGAGACAGTGGAGGAGAGAGGGAGAGGGAGGAGTGTGGTAGGGGGAGAGAGGGAGAGGGAGGAGTGTGGTAGGGGGAACCAGACAGAGGAGGAGAGAGGGAGAGGGAGGAGTGTGGTAGGGGGAGAGAGGGAGAGGGAGGAGTGTGGTAGGGGGAGAGAGGGAGAGGGAGGAGTGTGGTAGGGGAGAGAGGGAGAGGGAGGAGTGTGGTAGGGGGAGAGAGGGAGAGGGAGGAGTGTGGTAGGGGAGAGAGGGAGAGGGAGGAGTGTGGTAGGGGGAGAGAGGGAGAGGGAGGAGTGTGGTAGGGGGAAACAGACAGTGGTAAATCATGCAGCGAGTTATGTCAAGATCGCAGATTTTAGAGAAACAACAAATGTCGGTACTTATAAGTGACTCGTGTCTTCTGAAAGCTTAAATTCATATTAATCTAAATGCACTGTCCATTTTACAGCAGCTATTACTGCGAAAATAATGCTATTGTTTGAGGAGAGCTCCTAAGAGGAAACAGAGGAAGGATAGGGCCAGGTAGGGGGGGAGGAAGCAGAGGAAGGAGAGGGCCAGGTAAGGAGGAGAAGGACGCAGAGGAAGGAGATGGCCAGGTAAGGAGGAGAAGGACGCAGAGGAAGGATAGGGCCAGGTAAGGAGGAGAAGGAAGCAGAGGAAGGAGAGGGCCAGGTAAGGAGGAGAAGGAAGCAGAGGAAGGAAAGGGCCAGGTAAGGAGGAGAAGGAAGCAGAGGAAGGAGAGGGCCAGGTAAGGAGGAGAAGGAAGCAGAGGAAGGATAGGGCCAGGTAAGGAGGAGAAGGAAGCAGAGGAAGGAGAGGGCCAGGTAAGGAGGAGAAGGAAGCAGAGGAAGGAAAGGGCCAGGTAAGGAGGAGAAGGACGCAGAGGAAGGATAGGGCCAGGTAAGGAGGAGAAGGAAGCAGAGGAAGGATAGGGCCAGGTAAGGAGGAGAAGGAAGCAGAGGAAGGAGAGGGCCAGGTAAGGAGGAGAAGGAAGCAGAGGAAGGATAGGGCCAGGTAAGGAGGAGAAGGAAGCAGAGGAAGGAGAGGGCCAGGTAAGGAGGAGAAGGAAGCAGAGGAAGGAAAGGGCCAGGTAAGGAGGAGAAGGACGCAGAGGAAGGAAAGGGCCAGGTAAGGAGGAGAAGGAAGCAGAGGAAGGAAAGGGCCAGGTAAGGAGGAGAAGGAAGCAGAGGAAGGAGAGGGCCAGGTAAGGAGGAGAAGGACGCAGAGGAAGGATAGGGCCAGGTATGGGGGGAGGAAGCAGAGGAAGGAGAGGGCCAGGAAAGGAGGAGAAGGAGGCAGAGGAAGGAGAGGGCCAGGTAAGGAGGAGAAGGAAGCAGAGGAAGGAGAGGGCCAGGTAAGGAGGAGAAGGACGCATAGGAAGGAGAGGGCCAGGTAAGGAGGAGAAGGAAGCAGAGGAAGGAGAGGGCCAGGTAAGGAGGAGAAGGAAGCAGAGGAAGGAGAGGGCCAGGTAAGGAGGAGAAGGACGCAGAGGAAGGATAGGGCCAGGTATGGGGGGAGGAAGCAGAGGAAGGAAAGGGCCAGGTAAAATAACAGTATATGTAATATATACATTTCTAAAGAGAATACAAGATTACTCAAAAAGTGCTGAGGAATCGTTCATCCATACATTCACATGGAAATGACTTATTCAGGATGGGACAATCAATGTATTAAATTACATTACATTCAATAATATCTATACTCCAGGTTAAACATCAAGTCTGTGGAGGAGACCTGGAGAGAAATGGATTAGGGTTAAACATCAAGTCTATGGAGGAGACCTGGAGAGAAATGGATTAGGGTTAAACATCAAGTCTATGGAGGAGACCTGGAGAGAAATGGATTAGGGTTAAACATCAAGTCTATGGACGAGACCTGGAGAGAAATGGATTAGGGTTAAACATCAAGTCTATGGAGAGACCTGGAGAGAAATGGATTAGGGTTAAACATCAAGTCTATGGACGAGACCTGGAGAGAAATGGATTAGGGTTAAACATCAAGTCTATGGACGAGACCTGGAGAGAAATGGATTAGGGTTAAACATCAAGTCTATGGACGAGACCTGGAGAGAAATGGATTAGGGTTAAACATCAAGTCTATGGAGGAGACCTGGAGAGAAATGGATTAGGGTTAAACATCAAGTCTATGGACGAGACCTGGAGAGAAATGGATTAGGGTTAAACATCAAGTCTATGGACGAGACCTGGAGAGAAATGGATTAGGGTTAAACATCAAGTCTATGGACGAGACCTGGAGAGAAATGGATTAGGGTTAAACATCAAGTCTATGGACGAGACCTGGAGAGAAATGGATTAGGGTTAAACATCAAGTCTATGGACGAGACCTGGAGAGAAATGGATTAGGGTTAAACATCAAGTCTATGGACGAGACCTGGAGAGAAATGGATTAGGGTTAAACATCAAGTCTATGGAGGAGACCTGGAGAGAAATGGATTAGGGTTAAACATCAAGTCTATGGAGGAGACCTGGAGAGAAATGGATTAGGGTTAAACATCAAGTCTATGGAGGAGACCTGGAGAGAAATGGATTAGGGTTAAACATCAAGTCTATGGACGAGACCTGGAGAGAAATGGATTAGGGTTAAACATCAAGTCTATGGAGGAGACCTGGAGAGAAATGGATTAGGGTTAAACATCAAGTCTATGGAGGAGACCTGGAGAGAAATGGATTAGGGTTAAACATCAAGTCTATGGACGAGACCTGGAGAGAAATGGATTAGGGTTAAACATCAAGTCTATGGACGAGACCTGGAGAGAAATGGATTAGGGTTAAACATCAAGTCTATGGACGAGACCTGGAGAGAAATGGATTAGGGTTAAACATCAAGTCTATGGACGAGACCTGGAGAGAAATGGATTAGGGTTAAACATCAAGTCTATGGACGAGACCTGGAGAGAAATGGATTAGGGTTAAACATCAAGTCTATGGACGAGACCTGGAGAGAAATGGATTAGGGTTAAACATCAAGTCTATGGACGAGACCTGGAGAGAAATGGATTAGGAAACATCAAGTCTATGGGTTGGAAAAATGGATTAGGGTTAAACATCAAGTCTATGGACGAGACCTGGAGAGAAATGGATTAGGGTTAAACATCAAGTCTGTGGACGAGACCTGGAGAGAAATGGATTAGGGTTAAACATCAAGTCTATGGACGAGACCTGGAGAGAAATGGATTAGGGTTAAACATCAAGTCTATGGACGAGACCTGGAGAGAAATGGATTAGGGTTAAACATCAAGTCTGTGGACGAGACCTGGAGAGAAATGGATTAGGGTTAAACATCAAGTCTATGGAGGAGACCTGGAGAGAAATGGATTAGGGTTAAACATCAAGTCTATGGAGGAGACCTGGAGAGAAATGGATTAGGGTTAAACATCAAGTCTATGGACGAGACCTGGAGAGAAATGGATTAGGGTTAAACATCAAGTCTATGGACGAGACCTGGAGAGAAATGGATTAGGGTTAAACATCAAGTCTATGGACGAGACCTGGAGAGAAATGGATTAGGGTTAAACATCAAGTCTATGGACGAGACCTGGAGAGAAATGGATTAGGGTTAAAGTTCATGTCTGTGGAGGAGACCTGGAGAGAAATGGATTAGGGTTAAACATCAAGTCTATGGAGGAGACCTGGAGAGAAATGGATTAGGGTTAAACATCAAGTCTATGGACGAGACCTGGAGAGAAATGGATTAGGGTTAAAGTTCATGTCTGTGGAGGAGACCTGGAGAGAAATGGATTAGGGTTAAACATCAAGTCTATGGAGGAGACCTGGAGAGAAATGGATTAGGGTTAAACATCAAGTCTATGGATGACCTGGAGAGAAATGGATTAGGGTTAAACATCAAGTCTATGGACCCTGGAGAGAAATGGATTAGGGTTAAAGTTCATGTCTGTGGAGGAGACCTGGAGAGAAATGGATTAGGGTCTATGGAGGAGACCTGGAGAGAAATGGATTAGGGTTAAACATCAAGTCTATGGACGAGACCTGGAGAGAAATGGATTAGGGTTAAAGTTCATGTCTGTGGAGGAGACCTGGAGAGAAATGGATTAGGGTTAAACATCAAGTCTATGGAGGAGACCTGGAGAGAAATGGATTAGGGTTAAACATCAAGTCTATGGACCCTGGAGAGAAATGGATTAGGGTTAAACATCAAGTCTATGGAGGAGACCTGGAGAGAAATGGATTAGGGTTAAACATCAAGTCTATGGACGAGACCTGGAGAGAAATGGATTAGGGTTAAACATCAAGTCTATGGACGAGACCTGGAGAGAAATGGATTAGGGTTAAACATCAAGTCTATGGACGAGACCTGGAGAGAAATGGATTAGGGTTAAACATCAAGTCTATGGACGAGACCTGGAGAGAAATGGATTAGGGTTAAACATCAAGTCTATGGACGAGACCTGGAGAGAAATGGATTAGGGTTAAACATCAAGTCTATGGACGAGACCTGGAGAGAAATGGATTAGGGTTAAACATCAAGTCTATGGACGAGACCTGGAGAGAAATGGATTAGGGTTAAACATCAAGTCTATGGACGAGACCTGGAGAGAAATGGATTAGGGTTAAACATCAAGTCTATGGACGAGACCTGGAGAGAAATGGATTAGGGTTCAAGTTCATGTCTGTGGACGAGACCTGGAGAGAAATGGATTAGGGTTAAAGTTCATGTCTGTGGAGGAGACCTGGAGAGAAATGGATTAGGGTTCAAGTTCAAGTCTATGGAGGAGACCTGGAGAGAAATGGATTAGGGTTAAAGTTCATGTCTGTGGAGGAGACCTGGAGAGAAATGGATTAGGGTTCAAGTCTATGGAGGAGACCTGGAGAGAAATGGATTAGGGTTAAAGTTCAAGTCTATGGAGGAGACCTGGAGAGAAATGGATTAGGGTTCAAGTTCAAGCCTATGGAGGAGATTTGGAGAGGAATGGATTAGGGTTAAAGTTCAAGTCTACGGAGGAGATTTGGAGAGGAATGGATTAGGGTTAAAGTTCAAGTCTACGGAGGAGATTTGGAGAGGAATGGATTAGGGTTAAAGTTCAAGTCTACGGAGGAGATTTGGAGAGGAATGGATTAGGGTTAAAGTTCAAGTCTACGGAGGAGATTTGGAGAGGAATGGATTAGGGTTAAAGTTCAAGTCTACGGAGGAGATTTGGAAAATGGATTAGGGTTAAAGTTCAAGTCTACGGAGGAGATTTGGAGAGGAATGGATTAGGGTTAAAGTTCAAGTCTACGGAGGAGATTTGGAGAGGAATCCACTCGCTAAAGAGGAAAGGACATTCCTTACTTTATTTATTTGTTTAAATCAAAAAGCTTTCATTGTGTTCCAGATGGCTTAAATGAATAACAGGGAACGAGCTGGGTGCAGCAGGAAGGTACGTATAAGTCGAGTTGTGCCTCGGTTATTGAGCTATGACCCAGCGAGTCACGTCAGAGGACTGGAGCCGTGGTTTACAGTGCCATTCAGAATGATTACATAGCATACTACAGTATTTTGTCATGTTTTAAGTAAATTAGATAGTACGTTGGTAAATACGTTTGTGTATAAAATGATGGTTGCGTTCAACAACCAAGGAGTCGTTCCCCACATGTTTTTAATTTCCTGTTTCTACTCCTATATCTTTCTCTTCCTCTTTCTGCTATAACCTCCTCCTTCCTGTTTCTAGTCCTATAACTTCCTCTTTCTGCTATAACCTCTTCCTTCCTGTTTCTACTTCTATAATCTCCTCCTTCCTGTTTCTAGTCCTATAACTTCCTCTTTCTGCTATAACCTCTTCCTTCCTGTTTCTACTTCTATAATCTCCTCCTTCCTGTTTCTAGTCCTATAACTTCCTCTTTCTGCTATAACCTCTTCCTTCCTGTTTCTACTCCTATAACCTCCTCCTTCATGTTTCTAGTCCTATAACTTCCTCTTTCTGCTATAACTTCCTCCTTCCTGTTTCTAGTCCTATAACCTCCTCTTTCTGGTATAACTTCCTCCCTCCTGTTTCTAGTCCTATAACTTCCTCTTTCTGCTATAACCTCTTACTTCCTGTTTCTACTCCTATAACTTCCTCTTTCTGCTATAACTTCCTCCCTCCTATTTCTAGTCCTATAACTTCCTCTTTCTGCTATAACTTCCTCCCTCCTGTTTCTAGTCCTATAACTTCCTCTTTCTGCTATAACTTCCTCCTTCCTGTTTCTAGTCCTATAACCTCCTCCCTCCTGTTTCTACTCCTATAACCTCCTCCTTCCTGTTTCTAGTCCTATAACCTCCTCCCTCCTGTTTCTACTCCTATAACCTCCCCCTTCCTGTTTCTAGTCCTATAACTTCCTCTTTCTGCTATAACTTCCTCCCTCCTGTTTCTAGTCCTATAACTTCCTCTTTCTGCTATAACTTCCTCCCTCCTGTTTCTAGTCCTATAACTTCCTCTTTCTGCTATAACTTCCTCCCTCCTGTTTCTAGTCCTATAACTTCCTCTTTCTGCTATAACTTCCTCCCTCCTGTTTCTAGTCCTATAACTTCCTGTTTCTAGTCCTATAACTTCCTCTTTCTGCTATAACTTCCTCCCTCCTGTTTCTAGTCCTATAACTTCCTCTTTCTGCTATAACCTCCTCCTTCCTGTTTCTACTCCTATATCTTTCACTTCCTGATATAACCTCCTCCTTCCTGTTTCTACTCCTATATCTTTCACTTCCTGATATAACCTCCTCCTTCCTGTTTCTACTCCTATATCTTTCACTTCCTGATATAACCTCCTCCTTCCTGTTTCTACTCCTATATCTTTCACTTCCTGATATAACCTCCTCCTTCCTGTTTCTACTCCTATATCTTTCACTTCCTGATATAACCTCCTCCCACCTTAATCTTTTTAACTGTTGATGGCAACGCCCTATTAACCTCACATCCATCCATGTCAATACAACAGACGGTGTGTGTCTTTGTGTGTGTGTCTTTGTGTGTGTGTTTTTTGTGTGTGTGCTTTTGTGCGTGTGTGTGTTTTTGTGCGTGTGTGTGTGTTTTTGTGCGTGTGTGTGTTTTTGTGTGTGTGTCTTTTTGTGTGTGTGTGGTTTTGTGTGTGTGTTTTTGTGCATGTGTGTGTTTTTGTGCGTGTGTGTTTTTTTGTGTGTGTGTGTTTTTGTGTGTGTGTTTTTGTGCGTGTGTGTGTGTGTGTGTGACAGCATTCATGTGTGTGTACGTGAAGCTATGCCTCTTTACCTCCGATTGGACTAGGAGGAGCTGACTCTGTGGTCCATGACAGACATGACTCCACAGAGGAGAACCAGGGAGACCCAGACGCAGAGGCCCATAATGGCCCTGTCCTCCTGGGTAAGTCAGCACTATAACTCCCTGAGGAGATCTGGTGCTCAACCTGAGAAAAATATCTCTATCATCTCTTCATCATTCTCACCTGGTTATCTTCTCCTCCTTACCTGGCCCTCTCCTTATCTCTCCGTACCTTCTGCTCCACACCTTCTGCATCTCTCTCCCTTTTTCTCTATCTATACTCTCTATACTCTCTATACTCTCTATACTCGCCCTTCTTGTTCTTGGACTCTCTGTCTCTCTCTCTCTCTCTGTCTCTCTCTCTCTTTATTTCTCTCTCTCTCTCTCTCTCTCTCTCTATCCTCTCTCTGTCTCTCTCTCTCTGTCTCTCTCTCTCTCTCTCCCTCTCTCTCCTCTCTCCTCTCTCTCTCTCTCTCTCTGTCTCTCTCCTCTCCACTCTCAGTAAAGGTGTAAATTGGACACAGATAATTGAGCATTATGTACCAGTGAAGTGGCTGCTGCCATCTGTTCGGTGTCCGCCCACCACATAACGGAGTGTGTGTGTAAAGGGTTTCCTTCAGAGACTGCCAATGTGAGCCTCTAAAACAGACTGATCACATTTGAAAAGGTCTCCAGAACGTCGATATATGCCTTCCCTCGGTACTCACCGGGGGGAAAAAAGAAGAGTGCCCAGCACTGGTATTGAACTGGTGATTCTTGGAGGCAGAGCACATCGCAGTCCACAAGGCTCTCTAGTAAGCCGCGAGAATACATGATGATACTTGATGATACTTGATGGTAATAGCTCATGATGTTACGTTTTGAGACCGAAGATCTCCGGCCTAAATCGCGAAGCAGTTGTACATCCAAGCAGTGTGTCGATTCCTGTATCATCAGAAGCATGTGATCCATGACGTACGGCAGGTAGTCTAGTGGTTAGAGTGGAGGGGCGGCAGGTAGACTAGTGGTTAGAGTGGAGGGGCGGCAGGTAGACTAGTGGTTAGAGTGGAGGGGCGGCAGGTAGACTAGTGGTTAGAGTGGAGGGGCGGCAGGTAGCCTAGTGGTTAGAGTGGAGGGGCGGCAGGTAGACTAGTGGTTAGAGTGGAGGGGCGGCAGGTAGACTAGTGGTTAGAGTGGAGGGGCGGCAGGTAGCCTAGTGGTTAGAGTGTAGGGGCGGCAGGTAGCCTAGTGGTTAGAGTGTAGAGGCGGCAGGTAGCCTAGTGGTTAGAGTGTAGGGGCGGCAGGTAGCCTAGTGGTTAGAGTGTAGGGGCGGCAGGTAGCCTAGTGGTTAGAGTGTAGGGGCGGCAGGTAGCCTAGTGGTTAGAGTGTAGGGGCGGCAGGTAGACTAGTGGTTAGAGTGGAGGGGCGGCAGGTAGCCTAGTGGTTAGAGTGGAGGGGCGGCAGGTAGCCTAGTGGTTAGAGTGGAGGGGCGGCAGGTAGCCTAGTGGTTAGAGTGGAGAGGGGGCAGGTAGCCTAGTGTTTAGAGCGTTGGACTAGTAACTGAAAGGTTGCTGGATCGAATCCCTGAGCAAAGACAATGTCAAAAATCTGTCGTTCTGCCCCTGAACAAGGCAGTTAACCGACTGTTCCATGGTAGGCTGTCATTGAAAATAAGAATTTATTCTTAACTGACTTTATAAGGTCAAATAAAATACTATCTACAGCCAGATGTTAAATGTATAAAAAAAAATACGTACAAATCTTCGTTTCGTCAAACAACCACCTGATTGGTTTCAGTAGAAGACTAAAGGTTTACACTGTGCTGCGGGGGATTGTGGGATGTCATTTTGCTGCTCAAAATGCTTTTGACCAATAGTGTACACTTTTTTGGTCAAATCCTCAAGGAATTAACCTATTTAACCTAATTGGCCCGGAAAGCCTCAATGCTTCAGGAAACTTCGTTTCCCCATCGCTAGAAATAGTGTGTCGTTTAAAAAAATATAATTTTGTTTTGTTTTAATCCTTCCCTAAACCACTCTGAATGAATCCCTAAACGTAACCTTTTAACTTGTTCCTGTTGTAACCCTGTTGTAACCCTGTCACCATGTGGAATTAACCCTGTTATAACCCTGTCACCATGTGGAATTAACCCTGTTGTAACCCTGTCACCATGTGGAATTAACCCTGTTATAACCCTGTCACCATGTGGAATTAACCCTGTTGTAACCCTGTCACCATGTGGAATTAACCCTGTTGTAACCCTGTCACCATGTGGAATTAACCCTGTTATAACCCTGTCACCATGTGGAATTAACCCTGTTTCAACCCTGTCACCATGTGGAATTAACCCTGTTATAACCCTGTTTAAACCCTGTTTCAATCCTGTCACCATGTGGAATTAACCCTGTTATAACCCTCTTATAACCCTGTTATAACCCTGTCACCATGTGGAATTAACCCTGTTTCAACCCTGTCACCATGTGGAATTAACCCTGTTGTAACCCTGTTTAAACCCTGTTATAACCCTGTCACCATGTGGAATTAACCCTGTTATAACCCTGTCACCATGTGGAATTAACCCTGTTATAACCCTGTCACCATGTGGAATTAACCCTGTTATAACCCTGTCACCATGTGGAATTAACCCTGTTATAACCCTGTTTTAACCCTGTCACCATGTGGAATAAACCCTGTTGTAACCCTGTCACCATGTGGAATTAACCCTGTTGTAACCCTGTCACCATGTGGAATTAACCCTGTTATAACCCTGTCACCATGTGGAATTAACCCTGTTATAACCCTGTCACCATGTGGAATTAACCCTGTTATAACCCTGTCACCATGTGGAATTAACCCTGTTATAACCCTGTTTTAACCCTGTCACCATGTGGAATAAACCCTGTTGTAACCCTGTCACCATGTGGAATTAACCCTGTTGTAACCCTGTCACCATGTGGAATTAACCCTGTTATAACCCTGTCACCATGTGGAATTAACCCTGTTATAACCCTGTCACCATGTGGAATTAACCCTGTTATAAACCTGTCACCATGTGGAATTAACCCTGTTTTAACCCTGTCACCATGTGGAATTAACCCTGTTATAACCCTGTCACCATGTGGAATTAACCCTGTTATAACCCTGTCACCATGTGGAATTAACCCTGTTATAACCCTGTTTTAATCCTGTCACCATGTGGAATAAACCCTGTTGTAACCCTGTCACCATGTGGAATTAACCCTGTTGTAACCCTGTCACCATGTGGAATTAACCCTGTTATAACCCTGTCACCATGTGGAATTAACCCTGTTATAACCCTGTCACCATGTGGAATTAACCCTGTTGTAACCCTGTCACCATGTGGAATTAACCCTGTTATAACCCTGTTGTAACCCTGTCACCATGTGGAATAACCCTGTTTAAACCCTGTCACCATGTGGAATTAACCCTGTTATAACCCTGTCGCCATGTGGAATTAACCCTGTTATAACCCTGTCACCATGTGGAATTAACCCTGTTATAACCCTGTCACCATGTGGAATTAACCCTGTTATAACCCTGTTTTAACCCTGTCACCATGTGGAATAAACCCTGTTGTAACCCTGTCACCATGTGGAATTAACCCTGTTGTAACCCTGTCACCATGTGGAATTAACCCTGTTATAACCCTGTCACCATGTGGAATTAACCCTGTTATAACCCTGTCACCATGTGGAATTAACCCTGTTGTAACCCTGTCACCATGTGGAATTAACCCTGTTATAACCCTGTTGTAACCCTGTCACCATGTGGAATAACCCTGTTTAAACCCTGTCACCATGTGGAATTAACCCTGTTATAACCCTGTCGCCATGTGGAATTAACCCTGTTATAACCCTGTCACCATGTGGAATTAACCCTGTTATAACCCTGTCACCATGTGGAATTAACCCTGTTATAACCCTGTTTTAACCCTGTCACCATGTGGAATAAACCCTGTTGTAACCCTGTCACCATGTGGAATTAACCCTGTTGTAACCCTGTCACCATGTGGAATTAACCCTGTTATAACCCTGTCACCATGTGGAATTAACCCTGTTATAACCCTGTCACCATGTGGAATTAACCCTGTTATAACCCTGTCACCATGTGGAATTAACCCTGTTATAACCCTGTCACCATGTGGAATTAACCCTGTTATAACCCTGTCACCATGTGGAATTAACCCTGTTATAACCCTGTCACCATGTGGAATTAACCCTGTTATAACCCTGTTGTAACCCTGTTGTAACCCTGTTGTAACCCTGTCATCATGTGGAATAACCCTGTTTAAACCCTGTCACCATGTGAAATTAACCCTGTTATAACCCTGTTGTAACCCTGTTGTAACCCTGTTGTAACCCTGTCATCATGTGGAATAACCCTGTTTAAACCCTGTCACCATGTGAAATTAACCCTGTTGTAACCCTGTCACCATGTGGAATTAACCCTGTTATAACCCTGTCACCATGTGGAATTAACCCTGTTATTACCCTGTCACCATGTGGAATTAACCCTGTTGTAACCCTGTAACCCTGTTGTAACCCTGTCATCATGTGGAATAACCCTGTTTAAACCCTGTCACCATGTGGAATTAACCCTGTTATAACCCTGTTGTAACCCTGTCATCATGTGGAATTAACCCTGTTATAACCCAGTCACCATGTGGAATTAACCCTGTCATAACCCTGTCACCATGTGGAATTAACCCTGTTATAACCCTGTCACCCTGTGGAATTAACCCTGTTATAACCCTGTCACCATGTGGAATTAACCCTGTTTCAACCCTGTCACCCTGTGGAATTAACCCTGTTATAACCCTGTCACCATGTGGAATTAACCCTGTTATAACCCTGTCACCATGTGGAATTAACCCTGTTATAACCCTGTCACCATGTGGAATTAACCCTGTTATAACCCTGTCACCATGTGGAATTAACCCTGTTGTAACCCTGTTGTAACCCTGTCACCATGTGGAATTAACCCTGTTGTAACCCTGTCACCATGTGGAATTAACCCTGTTATACCCCTGTCACCATGTGGAATTAACCCTGTTATAACCCTGTTGTAACCCCGTCACCTTGTGGAATTAACCCTGTTATACCCCTGTCACCATGTGGAATTAACCCTGTTATAACCCTGTTGTAACCCTGTCACCATGTGGAATTAACCCTGTTGTAACCCTGTCAACATGTGGAATTAACCCTGTTGTAACCCTGTCACCATGTGGAATTAACCCTGTTGTAACCCTGTCACCATGTGGAATAAACCCTGTTTTAACCCTGTCACCATGTGGAATTAACCCTGTTTTAACCCTGTCACCATGTGGAATTAACCCTGTTGTAACCCTGTCACCATGTGGAATTAACCCTGTTGTAACCCTGTCACCATGTGGAATTAACCCTGTTGTAACCCTGTTGTAACCCTGTCACCATGTGGAATTAACCCTGTTATAACCCTGTCACCATGTGGAATTAACCCTGTTGTAACCCTGTCACCATGTGGAATTAACCCTGTTATAACCCTGTCACCATGTGGAATTAACCCTGTTGTAACCCTGTCACCATGTGGAATTAACCCTGTTGTAACCCTTTCACCATGTGGAATTAACCCTGTTATAACCCTGTCACCATGTGG
>NC_088414.1:46318111-46328111 GCF_034236695.1 Oncorhynchus nerka
CCCCCTCCACTCTAACCACTAGTCTACCTGCCGCCCCTCCACTCTAACCACTAGACTACCTGCCGCCCCTCCACTCTAACCACTAGTCTACCTGCCGCCCCTCCACTCTAACCACTAGGCTACCTCCACTCTAACCACTAGCTACCTGCCCCTCCACTCTAACCACTAGTCTACCTGCCGCCCCTCCACTCTAACCACTAGTCTAGACTAACCACTAGTCTACCTGCCCCCCTCCACTCTAACCACTAGTCTACCTGCCGCCCCTCCACTCTAACCACTAGACTACCTGCCGCCCCTCCACTCTAACCACTAGACTACCTGCCGCCCCTCCACTCTAACCACTAGACTACCTGCCGCCCCTCCACTCTAACCACTAGTCTACCTGCTACCTGCCCCTCCACTCTAACCACTAGACTACCTGCCGCCCCTCCACTCTAACCACTAGTCTACCTGCCGCCCCTCCACTCTAACCACTAGACTACCTGCCGCCCCTCCACTCTAACCACTAGGCTACCCTGCCGCCCCTCCACTCTAACCACTAGACTACCTGCCGCCCCTCCACTCTAACCACTAGTCTACCTGCCGCCCCTCCACTCTAACCACTAGACTACCTGCCGCCCCTCCACTCTAACCACTAGTCTACCTGCCGCCCCCACCTAACCACTAACCACTAACCACAAGTCTACCTGCCGCCCTCCACTCTAACCACTAGACTACCTGCCGCCCCTCCACTCTAACCACTAGTCTACCTGCCGCCCCTCCACCCTAACCACTAGGCTACCTGCCGCCCCTCCACCCTAACCACTAGACTACCTGCCGCCCCTCCACTCTAACCACTAGTCTACCTGCCGCCCCTCCACCTAACCACTAGACTACCTGCCGCCCCTCCACTCTAACCACTAGTCTACCTGCCGCCCCTCCACTCTAACCACTAGACTACCTGCCGCCCCTCCACTCTAACCACTAGTCTACCTGCCGCCCCTCCACTCTAACCACTAGACTACCTGCCGCCCCTCCACTCTAACCACTAAGTCTACCTGCCGCCCCTCCACTCTAACCACTAGGCTACCTGCCGTCCCTCCACTCTAACCACTAAGACTACCTGCCGCCCCTCCACTCTAACCACTAGACTACCTGCCGCCCCTCCACTCTAACCACTAGTCTACCTAACCACTAGACTACCTGCCGCCCCTCCACTCTAACCACTAGTCTACCTGCCGCCCCTCCACTCTAACCACTAGACTACCTGCCGCCCCTCCACTCTAACCACTAGTCTACCTGCCGCCCCTCCACTCTAACCACTAGACTACCTGCCGCCCCTCCACTCTAACCACTAGTCTACCTGCCGCCCCTCCACTCTAACCACTAGGCTACCTGCCGTCCCATATTAATGAATCATATGTGTTTTATATCACTTGCACTTCTAGAGGCCTAAAACAAAGGCTTCCTAACAGATGAAATGGAGCTATATATTCAACCATTAAAATAACATTGACATTTTAGTAATTTTAACAGACAGACACCCCCAGTATCTCTACTTGCACATTCTCATCTGTACATCTATCACTCCAGTATTAAATGCTAAATTGTAATTATTTTCACCTCTAGGGCCTATTTATTGCCTTTACCTCCCTACTCTTCTACATTTGCACACACTGTACATATATTTTTCTATCTTTCTTTTCTGATGTGTTATTGACTGTACGTTTGTTTATGTGGAACTCTGTGTTGTTGTTTGTGTCACACTGCTTTGCTTCATCTTGACCAAGTCGCAATTGTATTGTAAATGAGAACTAGTTCTCAACTGGCCGACCTGGTTAAATAAAGCTGTTCTCAACTGGCCGACCTGGTTAAATAAAGCTGTTCTCAACTGGCCTACCTGGTTAAATAAAGGTGTTCTCAACTGGCCTACCTGGTTAAATAAAGGTGTTCTCAACTGGCCTACCTGGTTAAATAAAGGTGTTCTCAACTGGCCTACCTGGTTAAATAAAGGTGTTCTCAACTGGCCTACCTGGTTAAATAAAGGTGTTCTCAACTGGCCTACCTGGTTAAATAAAGCTGTTCTCAACTGGCCTACCTGGTTAAATAAAGCTGTTCTCAACTGGCCTACCTGGTTAAATAAAGCTGTTCTCAACTGGCCTACCTGGTTAAATGAGATCCTCTGAATAGTGGGGGATGTTTCAGAAGATGGACAGGGACTCTGATGTCCTAGCTTCAGAGGGAAGATGGACAGGGACTCTGATGTCCTAGCTTCAGAGGGAAGATGGACAGGGACTCTGATGTCCTAGCTTCAGGGGGGAAGATGGACAGGGACTCTGATGTCCTAGCTTCAGGGGGGAAGATGGACAGGGACTCTGATGTCCTAGCTTCAGGGGGAAGATGGACAGGGACTCTGATGTCCTAGCTTCAGGGGGAAGATGGACAGGGACTCTGATGTCCTAGCTTCAGGGGGGAAGATGGACAGGGACTCTGATGTCCTAGCTTCAGGGGGAAGATGGACAGGGACTTTGCTGTCCTAGCATCAGGGGATTTAATGGCACAGCCAACAGTGAAGTGCTTTAGTCAAGATGGGAGATAACAAGTGCCTGGATTAGAACCTGCACCACTTCCTGTGTGAGGAAAGGTCACAGTCTACGGATGTGGTAGAGAGCGAACCCGCAGGACCGGGTCACTGCTGTGATGTTTTCAGAGAACGACAGGGTGTTTTCCAGGACCAAAGAATGAAAGGTTTAGAACCAGCTGCCACTCTGATCTGTCCCTCTATATACATTTAGTTGTTAGGGAAACAACTACCACACATCCTTTAAGCGGTGCAGGACTCTCACTAACCAACAAATATACCCCACAATATCTTACCACAGTACATCATCATTTACAGTTATGAAGTAGTAAATAAACAGCGATACAGTACTTCCATTTGTTGAATTGTATTTAACAACTATTGAGCAATTGCTAATACTAAATATGTAATTATATATTATTGTATATACCAGCTGGTGATTTACATCACTTTGCACTTCAGACTTTTACAAAGGCTTCAAAACTGCCAGTGACTCCCAAGACCTTCCCTTCATCCCTCCCTCTCCCCTCCCCTCCCGATGCTCCCTCCAAGGGTAAAACTGATCAAAAAGGACAGTCGACCATTAAAGGCTTGAGACTTTATGTCCTCTGTACCGGTCTGTTGTTAAGGAAACCAGTACCACGTATCAGTTTAATTGGTACAGCATTCTCACTAACGGGAGCAAACAAATAGAGCATTTTTACAAGGCACGCCTTAAAATACGTTAATGAGACAGAGATATTCTTTCTCCACCTACAACATTTTCCCACAATGCACCATAAATCAATTCTGTAAAACACATTCAAAGCCGGAATATGTCACTTTTTTGGGTGGGGGGGCGACTCGACCAAATTCACATAGAAATGTGTGTTATAGATCTGCCGTTCTCATTGAAAGCCAGTCTAAGAAGAGGTAGATCTGTTCTATGCGTGTATTTTCTATCCCGTTCTTAAGTTTTTTCTTTTTTGCGTTAGGTTTTGTATATCAGGTACTAAAGGTTCCTCTCTTAGACCTGCTGAACCTGCTTTGTATTTATTATCTATCAAATGAAGTCAGTGATACCTAATGTTAGTAGAATACTTGTTAGTTCATGTCTGTTTGGAGAGGAGAGAGAGAAGGTGAAACGGCAATCACACATACTAAGAGATGGTCCAAAAAAAAAGAAGAAAAGCAATCAGACATTTTTAAATTGAGAACAACAAGACCTGTGAATAAAGGCGAAGGGTGAAGATTGGGTTTAATATACTATGATAACACACAGTTGGACTAATCAAAGGTTTAAAAGCGCACGCACGCACGCACGCACGCACGCACGCACGCACGCACGCACGCACGCACGCACGCACGCACGCACACACGCACACACACACACACACACACAGGCACTTGTTGAATCACTCTTCAAACTGAACACACTAACTCAAGTTATTTCTCTGGAGAGGTAACACGGGTAGCCTTCCAATACAAGTCTGAGTCCCAAATGTATATATATATATAGTGCACTACTTTAGTTCAGAGCCCTATAGAACCCTATTCCCTATATAGTGCACTACTTTAGACCAGAGCCCTATGGCACCCTATTCCCTATATAGTGTACTACTTTAGACCAGAGCCCTATAGAACCCTATTCCCTATATAGTGCACTACTTTAGACCAGGGCCCTATAGAACCCTATTCCCTATATTGTGCACTACTTTAGACCAGAGCCCTATAGAACCCTATTCCCTATATAGTGTACTACTTTAGACCAGAGCCCTATAGAACCCTATTCCCTATATAGTGCACTACTTTAGACCAGGGCCCTATAGAACCCTATTCCCTATATTGTGCACTACTTTAGACCAGAGCCCTATAGAACCCTATTCCCTATATATAGTGCACTACTTTAGACCAGAGCCCTATAGAACCCTATTCCCTATATATAGTGCACTACTTTAGACCAGAGCCCTATAGAACCCTATTCCCTATATAGTGCACTACTTTAGACCAGAGCCCTATGGCACCCTATTTCCGGGCGCCGACAGAGAAGGCCGCCTCGCTTCGCGTTCCCAGGAAACTATGCAGTTTTTTGTTTTTTTACGCGTTATTTCTTACATTAGTACCCCAGGTCATCTTAGGTTTCATTACATACAGTCGAGAAGAACTACTGAATATAAGAGCAGCGTCAACTCACCATCAGTACGACCAAGAATATGACTTTCCCGGAGCGGATCCTGTGTTCTGCCTTTCACCCAGGACAACGGAATGGATCCCATGCGGCGACCCAAAAAAACGACTTCGTAAAAGGGGGAAACGAAGCGGTCTTCTGGTCAGACTCCGGAGACGGGCACATCGTGCCCCACTCCCTAGCATTCTTCTCGCCAATGTCCAGTCTCTTGACAACAAGGTTGTTGAAATCCGAGCAAGGGTAGCATTCCAGAGGGACATCAGAGACTGTAACGTTCTTTGCTTCACGGAAACATGGCTCACTGGAGAGACGCTATCGGAGTCGGTGCAGCCAACTGGTTTCTCCACGCATCGCGCCGACAGAAACAAACATCTTTCTGGTAAGAAGAGGGGTGGGGGCATATGCTTCATGGTTAACGCGACGTGGTGTGGCCACAACAACATACAGGAACTCAAGTCCTTCTGTTCACCTGATTTAGAATTCCTCACAATCAAATGTCGACCGCATTATCTACCAAGGGAATTCTCTTCGATTATAATCACAGCCGTATATATTCCCCCCCAAGCAGACACATCGATGGCTCTGAACAAACTTTATTTGACTCTTTGCAAACTGGAATCCATATATCCTGATGCTGCATTCATTGTAGCTGGGGATTTTAACAAGGCTAATCTGAAAACACGACTCCCTAAATTGTATCAGCATATCGATTGCTCAACCAGGGCTGGAAAAACCTTGGATCATTGCTATTCTAACTTCCGCGACGCATATAAGGCCCTGCCCCGCTCTCCTTTCGGAAAAGCTGACCACGACTCCATTTTGTAGATCCCTGCCTACAGACAGAAACTAAAACAAGAAGCTCCCGCGCTGAGGTCTGTTCAACGCTGGTCTGACCAATCTGATTCCACACTCCAAGACTGCTTCCATCACGTGGACTGGGATATGTTTCGTATTGCGTCAGACAACAACATTGACGAATATGCTGATTCGGTGAGCGAGTTCATTAGAACGTGCGTTGAAGATGTCGTTCCCATAGCAACAATTAAAACATTCCCAAATCAGAAACCGTGGATTGATGGCAGCATTCACGTGAAACTGAAAGCGCGAACCACTGCTTTTAATCAGGGCAAGGTGACCGGAAACATGACCGAATACAAACAGTGTAGCTATTCCCTCCGCAAGGCAATCAAACAAGCTAAGCGTCAGTATAGAGACAAAGTAGAATCTCAATTCAACGGCTCAGACACAAGAGGTATGTGGCAGGGTCTACAGTCAATCACGGATTACAAAAAGAAAACCAGCCCCGTCACGGACCAGGATGTCTTGCTCCCAGGCAGACTAAATAACTTTTTTGCCCGCTTTGAGGACAATACAGTGCCACTGACACGGCCCGCAACCAAAACATGCAGACTCTCCTTCACTGCAGCCGACGTGAGGAAAACATTTAAACGTGTCAACCCTCGCAAGGCTGCAGGCCCAGACGGCATCCCCAGGCACGCCCTCAGAGTATGCGCAGACCAGCTGGCTGGTGTGTTTACGGACATATTCAATCAATCCCTATCCCAGTCTGTTGTTCCCACATGCTTCAAGAGGGCCACCATTGTTCCTGTTCCCAAGAAAGCTAAGGTAACTGAGCTAAATGACTAGCACTCACTTCCGTCATCATGAGGTGCTTTGAAAGACTAGTCAAGGACCATATCACCTCCACCCTACCTGACACCCTAGACCCACTCCAATTTGCTTACCGCTCAAATAGGTCCACAGACGATGCAATCTCAACCACACTGCCCTAACCCATCTGGACAAGAGGAATACCTATGTGAGAATGCTGTTCATCGACTGCAGCTCGGCATTTAACACCATAGTGCCCTCCAAGCTCGTCATCAAGCTCGAGACCCTGGGTCTCGACCCCGCCCTGTGCAACTGGGTACTGGACTTCCTGACGGGCCGCCCCCAGGTGGTGAGGGTAGGCAACAACATCTCCACCCCGCTGATCCTCAACACTGGGGCCCCACAAGGGTGCGTTCTGAGCCCTCTCCTGTACTCCCTGTTCACCTACGACTGCGTGGCCACGCACGCCTCCAACTCAATCTTCAAGTTTGCGGACGACACAACAGTGGTAGGCTTGATTACCAACAACGACGAGACGGCCTACAGGGAGGAGGTGAGGGCCCTCGGAGTGTGGTGTCAGGAAAATAACCTCACACTGAACGTCAACAAAACTAAGGAGATGATTGTGGACTTCAGGAAACAGCAGAGGGAACACCCCCCTATCCACATCGATGGAACAGTAGTGGAGAGGGTAGTAAGTTTTAAGTTCCTCGGGGTACACATCACAGACAAACTGAATTGGTCCAACCACACAGGCAGCATCGTGAAGAAGGCGCAGCAGCGCCTCTTCAACCTCAGGAGGCTGAAGAAATTCGGCTTGTCACCAAAAGCACTCACAATCTTCTACAGATGCACAATCGAGAGCATCCTGTCGGGCTGTATCACCGCTTGATACGGCAACTGCTCCCCCCACAACCGTAAGGCTCTCCAGAGGGTAGTGAGGTCTGCACAACGCATCACCGGGGGCAAACTACCTGCCTTCCAGGACACCTACACCACCCAATGTTACAGGAAGGCCATAAAGATCATCAAGGACAACAACCACCCGAGCCACTGCCTGTTCACCCCGCCATCATCCAGAAGGCGAGGTCAGTACAGGTGCATCAAAGCTGGGACCGAGAGACTGAAAAACAGCTTCTATCTCAAGGCCATCAGACTGTTAAACAGCCATCACTAACATTGAGTGGCTGCTGCCAACACACTGACTCAACTTCAGCCACTTTAATAATGGGAATTGATGGGAAATTATGTAAAATATATCACTAGCCACTTTAAACAATGCTACCTAATATAGTGTTTACATAGCCTACATTATTCATCTCATATGTATACGTATATACTGTACTCTATATCATCTACTGCATCTTTATGTAATACATGTATCACTAGCCACTTTAACTATGCCACTTTGTTTACATACTCATCTCATATGTATATACTGTACTCAATACCATCTACTGTATCTTGCCTATGCCGCTCTGTACCATCACTCATTCATATATCTTTATGTACATATTCTTTATCCCCTTACACTTGTGTCTATAAGGAAGTAGTTTTGGAATTGTTAGCTAGATTACTTGTTGGTTATTACTGCATTGTCGGAACTAGAAGCACAAGCATTTCTTTACACTCGCATTAACATCTGCTAACCATGTGTATGTGAAAAATAAAATTTGATTTGATTTGATGTATTCCCTATATAGTGCACTACTTTAGACCAGAGTCCTATGGCACCCTATTCCCTATGGAGTGCACTACTTTAGACCAGAGCCCTATGGCACCCTATTCCCTATGGTGCGCACTACTATATAGACATATAGAGTCTGTATATATATATGGATTGGCGAGGGCACTAGAACACCCGACTTCACAAATGTCTACTGTTTGCTGATGATCTGGTGCTTCTGTTACCAACCAAGGAGGGCCTACAGCAGCACCTAGATCTTCTGCACAGATTCCGTCAGAAAAGGGTGTTCCAGCAAGGTCCAGTAGCCATGACAACAAATACAAATTCTATCTAGACACCGTTGTCCTAGAGCACACAAAGAATTACACCTACCTCGGGCCTAAACATAAAACACCACCGGTAACTACTACAAGGCTGTGAAGGATCTAAGAGACGAGGTAAGAAGGGCCTTCTAAAGTGAAGGATCTAAGAGACGAGGTAAGAAGGGCCTTCTAAAGTGAAGGATCTAAGAGACGAGGTAAGAAGGGCCTTCTAAAGTGAAGGACCTAAGAGACGAGGTAAGAAGGGCCTTCTAAAGTGAAGGACCTAAGAGACAAGGTAAGAAGGGCCTTCTAAAGTGAAGAAGGGCATTCTAAAGTGAAGGATCTAAGAGACGAGGTAAGAAGGGCATTCTAAAGTGAAGGATCTAAGAGACGAGGTAAGAAGGGCCTTCTAAAGTGAAGGACCTAAGAGACGAGGTAAGAAGGGCCTTCTAAAGTGAAGGACCTAAGAGACGAGGTAAGAAGGGCCTTCTAAAGTGAAGGATCTAAGAGACGAGGTAAGAAGGGCATTCTAAAGTGAAGGATCTAAGAGACGAGGTAAGAAGGGCCTTCTAAAAGTGAAGGATCTAAGAGGACCTAAGAGGTAAGAAGGGCCTTCTAAAGTGAAGGATCTAAGAGACGAGGTAAGAAGGGCCTTCTAAAGTGAAGGATCTAAGAGACGAGGTAAGAAGGGCCTTCTAAAGTGAAGGATCTAAGAGACGAGGTAAGAAGGGCCTTCTAAAGTGAAGGATCTAAGAGACGAGGTAAGAAGGGCCTTCTAAAGTGAAGGATCTAAGAGACGAGGTAAGAAGGGCCTTCTAAAGTGAAGGATCTAAGAGACGAGGTAAGAAGGGCCTTCTAAAGTGAAGGATCTAAGAGACGAGGTAAGAAGGGCCTTCTAAAGTGAAGGATCTAAGAGACGAGGTAAGAAGGGCCTTCTAAAGTGAAGGACCTAAGAGACGAGGTAAGAAGGGCCTTCTAAAGTGAAGGATCTAAGAGACGAGGTAAGAAGGGCCTTCTAAAGTGAAGGATCTAAGAGACGAGGTAAGAAGGGCCTTCTAAAGGGACATAAAACTCAACATCCCAATTATGATCTGGCAATTTTTTTTTATTGAATCAGTTATTGAACCCATTGCCGTTCATGGTTGTGAGGTCTGGGGTCCGCTCACCAACCCATAATTCACAAAATGGGACAAACACCCAATTGAGACTCTGCATGCATAATTCTGCAAAAATATACCTTGTGTACAATGCAAACCCCAAATAATGCAGAGCAGAATTAGGACTAATTGTTATCAAAATCCAGAAAAGAGCTGTTCAATTCTACAACCACCTGAAAGGAAGTGATGTCCACACATTCCACCGCAAAGCCCTCACCTACAGAGAGATGAACCTAGAGAAGAGCCTCCTCAGCCAGTTGGTTCTGGGGCTCTGTTCACATACAGACCCCACAAAGCCTTCACCTACAGAGAGATGAACCTAGAGAAGAGCCTCCTCAGCCAGTTGGTTCTGGGGCTCTGTTCACATACAGACCCCACAAAGCCCTCACCTACAGAGAGATGAACCTAGAGAAGAGCCTCCTCAGCCAGTTGGTTCTAGGGCTCTGTTCACAAACACAAACAGACCTCACAGAGACAGACCAGGACAGAAAGACATTTGTGACCGACCGGCTCCCT
>NC_088414.1:46333111-46360611 GCF_034236695.1 Oncorhynchus nerka
ATTGACTACAGCTCAGCTTTCAACACCATTGCGCCCTCAATGCTAATCACTAAGCTAAGGACCCTGGGACTAAACACCTCCCTCTGCAAATGGATCCTGGACTTTTTAATGGGCGGTGAGGGTAGGTAACAACACATCTGCCACACTGATCCTCAACACTGGAGCTCCCCAGGGGTGCGTGCTCAGTCCCCTCCCTGTACTCCCTGTTCACCCATGACCCCATGGCCAGGCACGACTCGAACACCATCACTACTCCACTATGTTAACCCTCCACTACTCCACTATGTTTACCCTCCACTACTCCACTACGTTAACCCTCCACTACTCCACTACGTTAACCCTCCACTACTCCACTATGTTAACCCTCCACTACTCCACTATGTTAACCCTCCACTACTCCACTATGTTAACCCTCCACTACTCCACTGTGTTCACCCTCCACTACTCCACTGTGTTAACCCTCCACTACTCCACTGTGTTAACCCTCCACTACTCCACTATGTTAACCCTCCACTACTCCACTGTGTTCACCCTCCACTACTCCACTGTGTTAACCCTCCACTACTCCACTGTGTTAACCCTCCACTACTCCACCGTGTTAACCCTCCACTACTCCACTATGTTAACCCTCCACTACTCCACTGTGTTTACCCTCCACTACTCCACTGTGTTAACCCTCCACTACTCCACTATGTTTACCCTCCACTACTCCACTGTGTTAACCCTCCACTACTCCACTGTGTTAACCCTCCACTACTCCACTGTGTTTACCCTCCACTGTGTTTACCCTCCACTACTCCACTGTGTTTACCCTCCACTACTCCACTGTGTTAACCCTCCACTACTCCACTACTCCACTGTGTTTACCCTCCACTACTCCACTGTGTTTACCCTCCACTACTCCACTGTGTTAACCCTCCACTACTCCACTATGTTAACCATCCACTACTCCACTGTGTTAACCCTCCACTACTCCACTGTGTTTACCCTCCACTACTCCACTGTGTTTACCCTCCACTACTCCACTATGTTAACCCTCCACTACTCCACTGTGTTAACCCTCCACTACTCCACTGTGTTAACCCTCCACTACTACACTACTCCACTGTGTTAACCCTCCACTACTCCACTACTCCACTGTGTTAACCCTCCACTACTCCACTGTGTTAACCCTCCACTACTCCACTGTGTTTACCCTCCACTACTCCACTGTGTTAACCCTCCACTGTGTTTACCCTCCACTACTCCACTGTGTTTACCCTCCACTACTCCACTGTGTTAACCCTCCACTACTCCACTATGTTTACCCTCCACTACTCCACTGTGTTAACCCTCCACTACTCCACTACTCCACTATGTTAACCCTCCACTACTCCACTGTGTTAACCCTCCACTATTCCACTATGTTAACCCTCCACTACTCCACTGTGTTTACCCTCCACTACTCCACTATGTTAACCCTCCACTACTCCACTGTGTTAACCCTCCACTACTCCACTATGTTAACCCTCCACTACTCCACTATGTTAACCCTCCACTACTCCACTATGTTAACCCTCCACTACTCCACTGTGTTAACCCTCCACTACTCCAGTGTTAACCCTCCACTACTCCACTGTGTTAACCCTCCACTACTCCACTGTGTTAACCCTCCACTACTCCACTGTGTTTACCCTCCACTACTCCACTGTGTTTACCCTCCACTACTCCACCATGTTAACCCTCCACTACTCCACTATGTTAACCCTCCACTACTCCACTATGTTAACCCTCCACTACTCCACTATGTTAACCCTCCACTACTCCACTATGTTAACCCTCCACTACTCCACTGTGTTTACCCTCCACTACTCCACTGTGTTAACCCTCCACTACTCCACTATGTTAACCCTCCACTACTCCACTGTGTTTACCCTCCACTACTCCACTGTGTTTACCCTCCACTACTCCACTATGTTTACCCTCCACTACTCCACTGTGTTTACCCTCCACTACTCCACTGTGTTTACCCTCCACTACTCCACTGTGTTTACCCTCCACTACTCCACTGTGTTTACCCTCCACTACTCCACTATGTTTACCCTCCACTACGTTTACCCTCCACTGTGTTTACCCTCCACTACTCCACTATGTTTACCCTCCACTACTCCACTATGTTTACCCTCCGCTACTCCACTACGTTCACCCTCCACTACTCCACTGTGTTCACCCTCCACTACTCCATCCAGAGTACTTTCAGTAACTTTTCCTTGGTTTGAAATGACCTCAGACACAACCTGACCTCATCCCAGTATTAACATAGATTGAGGATAAGAATAATCACCCCTATTCCCTACGTAGTGCACTACTTTTCAACCAGATGCCCCTATAAAAAGTAGTCCACTACATAATGAATAGGCTGGCATTTGTGACACATCCCTAGAGTCTGGAGATATGATAGTGTATTAGATTGTAAGTCTGACATGATGAATATTTGAAGTATTTAGATAGAACCCCACTGTGCTGCAAGTCACTCAGGCCTAGCCTATTAACTTTATGGGTTAGGTCACCTTGTCTTTCAGGTACTGTCCTTCATTCTTTTTGTCCTTTCTTTCTTTCTCTCTCCTCTCCCACTCCCTTTTTCCCTATCCCCCCTCCCTCTTCCCCCACCTCCCTCTGTTTTATCCTCTCCAGTGTTTCTATCCTCTCCTCTGTTTTATCCTCTCCTCTGTTTCTATCCTCTCCGGTGTTTCTATCCTCTCTGGTGTTTCTATCCTCTCTGGTGTTTCTATCCTCTCCGGTGTTTCTATCCTCTCCGGTGTTTCTATCCTCTCCTCTGTTTTATCCTCTCTGGTGTTTCTATCCTCTCCTCTGTTTTATCCTCTCCTCTGTTTCTATCCTCTCCGGTGTTTCTATCCTCTCTGGTGTTTCTATCCTCTCCGGTGTTTCTATCCTCTCCGGTGTTTCTATCCTCTCCGGTGTTTCTATCCTCTCCTCTGTTTCTATCCTCTCCGGTATTTCTATCCTTTCCGGTGTTTCTATCCTCTCCGGTGTTTCTATCCTCTCCGGTGTTTCTATCCTCTCCTCTGTTTTATCCTCTCCGGTGTTTCTATCCTGTCCTCTGTTTCTATCCTCTCCGGTGTTTCTATCCTCTCCTCTGTTTTATCCTCTCCGGTGTTTCTATCCTCTCCGGTGTTTTATCCTCTCCGGTGTTTCTATCCTCTCCTCTGTTTCTATCCTCTCCGGTGTTTCTATCCTCTCCGGTGTTTCTAACCTCTCCGGTGTTTCTATCCTCTCCGGTGTTTATATCCTCTCCGGTGTTTCTATCCTCTCCTCTGTTTCTATCCTCTCCTCTGTTTCTATCCTCTCCGGTGTTTCTATCCTCTCCGGTGTTTCTATCCTCTCTGGTGTTTCTATCCTCTCTGGTGTTTCTATCCTCTCCTCTGTTTTATACTCTCCTGTGTTTCTATCCTCTCCGGTGTTTATATCCTCTCCTCTGTTTATATCCTCTCTGGTGTTTCTATCCTCTCCTCTGTTTTATCCTCTCCGGTGTTTATATCCTCTCCGGTGTTTCTATCCTCTCTGGTGTTTCTATCCTCTCCTCTGTTTCTATCCTCTCCGGTGTTTCTATCCTCTCCGGTGTTTCTATCCTCTCTGGTGTTTCTATCCTCTCCGGTGTTTTTATCCTCTCTGGTGTTTCTATCCTCTCCGGTGTTTCTATCCTCTCCGGTGTTTCTATCCCCTCCGGTGTTTCTATCCCCTCCGGTGTTTCTATCCTCTCCGGTGTTTCTATCCTCTCCGGTGTTTCTATCCTCTCCGGTGTTTCTATCCTCTCCGGTGCTTCTATCCTCTCCTCTGTTTTATCCTCTCCGGTGTTTCTATCCTCTCCGGTGTTTCTATCCTCTCCGGTGTTTCTATCCTCTCCGGTGTTTCTATCCTCTCCGGTGCTTCTATCCTCTCCGGTGCTTCTATCCTCTCCTCTGTTTTATCCTCTCCGGTGTTTCTATCCTCTCCGGTGTTTTTTATCCTCTCCGGTGTTTCTAACCTCTCTGGTGTTTCTATCCTCTCTGGTGTTTCTATCCTCTCTGGTGTTTCTATCCTCTCCTCTGTTTTATCCTCTCCGGTGTTTCTATCCTCTCCGGTGTTTCTATCCTCTCCTCTGTTTCTATCCTCTCCGGTGTTTCTAACCTCTCCGGTGTTTCTATCCTCTCCTCTGTTTCTATCCTCTCCTCTGTTTCTATCCTCTCCTCTGTTTCTATCCTCTCCTCTGTTTCTATCCTCTCCTCTGTTTCTATCCTCTCCTCTGTTTCTATCCTCTCCGGTGTTTCTATCCTCTCTGGTGTTTCTATCCTCTCCGGTGTTTCTAACCTCTCCGGTGTTTATATCCCCTCCGGTGTTTATATCCTCTCCTCTGTTTCTATCCTCTCCGGTGTTTCTATCCTCTCTCGCAGGTTGATGTCATTGGGATGAGTCTTGTCCTTCAGGCAGAACTGAGTGATTTCAAGATTCAAGAGGACCACTGCAGAGCTGCCTCCTGAACAAGATTCAAGAGGACCACTGCAGAGCTGCCTCCTGAACAAGATTCAAGAGGACCACTGCAGAGCTGCTTCCTAAACAAGATTCAAGAGAGAAAACGCAAACCTGCTATTGACTCATTGTTCTCTGGCTAGGTTTTATTTATTTCCGAGGGCACTGTGGAGACGTCCTAAATACAATTACAGAACAAATCCCAAAAGAGGTGGTCCTCAGAGACCCAGCTAACCAGGCAATGGTATGTGTGTGTGTTGAGGAACGGCGGCAGAATTTAATTGGTGGAGCCTCTGTGTCGCTCCCTCGGCGACTATGGCTCAAACCACCAGAGAGGTTAATGAGGGAGACAAACACAGACACACACACGCCCACATGCTCACACATGCCATCCTTCACTCCCAGGCTTTGCTGTTGTGTTGTTACCTTCTCTCTGTTCTCTCTGTTCTCTCTGTTATCTCTGTTCTCTGTTGTTTTGTTACCTTCTCTCTGTTCTCTGTTCTCTCTGTTCTCTCTGTTTTCTATGTTCTCTAGTTACACTACTTACAGTGAAATGCTTACTTACAGGCTCTAACCAACAGTGCAAAAAAGGTGTTAGGTGAACAATAGGTAAGTAAATAAATAAAACAACAGTAAAAAGACAGGCTGTATATAGTAGAGAGGATATATACAGTAGAGGGGCTATATACAGTAGAGAGGCTATATACAGTAGAGAGGCTATATACAGTAGAGAGGCTATAGACAGTAGAGAAGCTATATACAGTAGAGAGGCTATATACAGTAGAGGTTATATACAGTAGAGAGGCTATATACAGTAGAGAGGCTATAACAGTAGAGAGGCTATATACAGTAGAGCGGCTATATACAGTAGAGAGGCTATATACAGTAGAGAGGTTATATACAGTAGAGAGGCTATATACAGTAGAGAGGCTATATACAGTAGAGAGGCTATATACAGTATTAGTCAGGCTGATTGAGGTAGTATGTACATGTAGATATGGTTAAAGTGACTATGCATATATGATGAACAGAGAGTAGCAGCAGCTTGGGTTGGGAGGGGGGAGGCACAATTCAAATAGTCCGGGTATTGGTTACCTGTTCAGGAGTCTTGTGGCTTGGGGGTAAAAACTGTTGAGAAACCTTTTTGTCCTAGACTTGGCACTTCGGTACCGCTTGCCATGCAGTCTATGACTGGGGAGGCTCGGGTCTTTGGCAGTTTTTACGACCTTCCTCTGACACGGCCTGGTATAGAGGTCCTGGACGGCAGGCAGCTTGGCCCCGGTGATGTACTGGGCCGTACGCACTACACTCTGTACGCACTACACTCTGTACGCACTACACTCTGTACGCACTACACTCTGTACGCACTACACTCTGTACGCACTACACTCTGTACGCACTACACTCTGTACGCACTACACTCTGTACGCACTACTCTCTGTACGCACTACACTCTGTACGCACTACACTCTGTACGCACTACACTCTGTACGCACTACACTCTGTACGCACTACACTCTGTACGCACTACACTCTGTACGCACTACACTCTGTACGCACTACACTCTGTACGCACTACACTCTGTACGCACTACACTCTGTACGCACTACACTCTGTACGCACTACACTCTGTACGCACTACACTCTGTACGCACTACACTCTGTACGCACTACACTCTGTACGCACTACACTCTGTACGCACTACACTCTGTACGCACTACACTCTGTACGCACTACACTCTGTACGCACTACCCTCCTAATGTCCCAATGGGATTAAATAACTACAGGAACCCCTCCTGATGTCCCAATGGGATTAAATAGATACAGGAACCCTCCTGATGTCCCAATGGGATTAAATAGCTACAGGAACCCCTCCTGATGTCCCAATGGGATTAAATAGATACAGGAACCCTCCTGATGTCCCAATGGGATTAAATAGCTACAGGAACCCCCTCCTGATGTCTCAATGGGATTAAATAGATACAGGAACCCCTCCTGATGTCCCAATGGGATTAAATAGATACAGGAACCCCCTCCTGATGTCCCAATGGGATTAAATAGATACAGGAACCCCTCCTGATGTCACAATGGGATTAAATAGATACAGGAACCCTCCTGATGTCCCAATGGGATTAAATAGATACAGGAACCCCTCCCGATGTCCCAAAGGGATTAAATAGATACAGGAACCCCTCCTGATGTCCCAATGGGAGTAAATAGATACAGGAACCCCTCCCGATGTCCCAATGGGATTAAATAACTACAGGAACCCCTCCTGATGTCCCAATGGGATTAAATAGATACAGGAACCCTCCTGATGTCCCAATGGGATTAAATAGCTACAGGAACCCCCTCCTGATGTCCCAATGGGATTAAATAACTACAGGAACCCCTCCTGATGTCCCAATGGGATTAAATAGATACAGGAACCCTCCTGATGTCCCAATGGGATTAAATAGCTACAGGAACCCCCTCCTGATGTCCCAATGGGATTAAATAGAGACAGGAACCCCTCCTGATGTCCCAATGGGATTAAATAGATACAGGAACCCCCTCCTGATGTCCCAATTGGATTAAATAGATACAAGAACCCCTCCTGATGTCCCAATGGGATTAAATAACTACAGGAACCCCTTCTGATGTCCCAATTGGATTAAATAGATACAGGAACCCCTCCTGATATCCTAATGGGATTAAATAACTACAGGAACCCCTCCTGATGTTCCAATGGGATTAAATAGCTACATGAACCCCTCCTGATGTCCCAATGGGATTAAATAACTACAGGAACCCCTCCTGATGTCCCAATGGGATTAAATAGATACAGGAACCGCTCCTGATATCCCAATGGGATTAAATAACTACAGGAACCCCTCCTGATGTCCCAATGTGATTAAATATCTACAGGAAACCCTCCTGATGTCCCAATGGGATTAAATAGATACAGGAACCCTCCTGATGTCCCAATGGGATTAAATAACTACAGGAACCCTCCTGATGTCCCAATGGGATTAAATAACTACAGGAACCCCTCCTGATGTCCCAATGGGATTAAATAGATACAGGAACCGCTCCTGATGTCCCAATGGGATTAAATAGCTACAGGAACCCCTCCTGATGTCCCAATGGGATTAAATAACTACAGGACCCCTTCCTGATGTCCCAAATGGGATTAAATAGAGACAGGAGCCCCCCTGATGTCCCAATGGGATTAAATAACTACAGCAACCCCTCCTGATGTCCCAATGGGATTAAATAGATACAGGAACCCTCCTGATGTCCCAATGGGATTAAATAGATACAGGAACCCCTCCTGATGTCCCAATGGGATTAAATAACTACAGGAACCCCTCCTGATGTCCCAATGGGATTAAATAGATACAGGAACCCCTCCTGATATCCCAATGGGATTAAATAACTACAGGAACCCCCCTGATGTCCCAATGGGATTAAATAGATACAGGAACCCCTCCTGATGTCCCAATGGGATTAAATAGCTACAGGAACCCTCCTCATGTCCCAATGGGATTAAATAGCTACAGGAACCCTCCTGATGTCCCAATGGGATTAAATAGCTACAGGAACCCCTCCTGATGTCCCAATGGGATTAAATAACTACAGGAACCCCTCCTGATGTCCCAATGGGATTAAATAACTACAGGAACCCTCCTGATGTCCCAATGGGATTAAATAGCTACAGGAACCCTCCTGATGTCCCAATGGGATTAAATAACTACAGGAACCCCTCCTGATGTCCCAATGGGATTAAATAGATACAGGAACCCTCCTGATGTCCCAATGGGATTAAATAGATACAGGAACCCTCCTGATGTCCCAATGGGATTAAATAGATACAGGAACCCCTCTTGATGTCCCAATGGGATTAAATAGATACAGGAACCCCTCCTGATATCCCAATGGGATTAAATAACTACAGGGCCCCTCTGATGTCCCAATGGGATTAAATAGCTACAGGAACCCCTCCTGATGTCCCAATGGGATTAAATAACTACAGGAACCCCTCCTGATGTCCCAATGGGATTACATAACTACAGGAACCCCTCCTGATGTCCCAATGGGATTAAATGACTACAGGAACCCCTCCTGATGTCCCAATGGGATTAAATAACTACAGGAACCCCTCCTGATATCCCAATGGGATTAAATAACTACAGGAACCCCTCCTGATGTCCCAATGGGATTAAATAACTACAGGAACCTTCCTGATACCCCGATGGGATTAAATAGCTACAGGAACCCCTCGTGATGTCCCAATGGGATTAAATAACTACAGGAACCCCTCCTGATGTCCCATTGGGATTAAATAGATACAGGAACCCCTCCTGATGTCCCAATGGGATTAAATAGCTATAGGAACCCTCCTGATGTCCCAATGGGATTAAATAACTACAGGAACCCTCCTGATGTCCCAATGGGATTAAATAGCTACAGGAACCCTCCTGATGTCCCAATGGGATTAAATAGCTACAGGAACCCCTCCTGATATCCCAATGGGATTAAATAACTACAGGAACCCCTCCTGATGTCCCAATGGGATTAAATAGATACAGGAACCCCTCCTGATATCCCAATGGGATTAAATAGCTACAGGAACCCCTCCTGATATCCCAATGGGATTAAATAACTACAGGAACCCCTCCTGATGTCCCAATGGGATTAAATAACTACAGGAACCCCTCCTGATGTCCCAATGGGATTACATAACTACAGGAACCCCTCCTGATGTCCCAATGGGATTACATAGCTACAGGAACCCCTCCTGATGTCCCAATGGGATTAAATAACTACAGGAACCCCTCCTGATGTCCCAATGGGATTAAATAGATACAGGAACCGCTCCTGATATCCCAATGGGATTAAATAACTACAGGAACCCCTCCTGATGTCCCAATGGGATTAAATAACTACAGGAACCCCTCCTGATGTCCCAATGGGATTAAATAACTACAGGAACCCCTCCTGATGTCCCAATGGGATTAAATAACTACAGGAACCCCTCCTGATGTCCCAATGGGATTAAATAGATACAGGAACCCCTCCTGATGTCCCAATGGGATTAAATAGATACAGGAACCCCTCCTGATGTCCCAATGGGATTAAATAGATACAGGAACCCCTCCTGATGTCCCAATTTCCCATTGGGTGGGACAGGTAAATCTGTTACATAGAAGGTTATGTGTGTTCCAATGACCACTGCATAGCGTTGTGGTGTGTGCTGACATAGGCAGTGACATCTTCTATAAGCCATTACTCTACACACCGTTAGACTTGAAAACCTAACCTTTGATCCCATAAACCCCTTTCCTCCAGCCATACAGACAGCGCTCACCACATCATATAGAGAGTATGTACATAAGATAACAACTACTCGTTTGCTTTTATTTATTTTTGACCAGGTCTCTCTTGTATAATAGTTATTTTTAACCTCAATGGTACTCGCTGGTTAAAAAGTGAGAGTGCTTACCTGTAATTTTGAGCAATAAGTGGAGTCATCAGTGGAGAAGAGGAAGGAGACAACATAGAGAGACGAAGAGAGAGAGAGAAAATCATATATAACTTAATGGCCAAAAGGGAAAGGACAATTTAAAACAGGATGGTTGTTTCTGTACAATTACAGATGGTTTTGTCTTCTGTGGCCCCCCGCCACCCACCACATAAGACCCATTTTGCTACAGAAAAAGAAACCCTGCACTTATTGTTTCCTCTGTCGTTGTTTCCCATGTGTGTGTGGCACCCTGAGACACAGCCTCCCACAGTGGAACTACAGCTCAGGTACAAACTAGAGCAGGGAGAGGGAGAGAGAGAGAGAGAGCAATAGAGAGAGAGAGCGAGAGAGACAGAGAAAGAGAGAGAGAGCGAGAGAGCGAGAGTATGAAAGAAAGAGAGAGCGAGAGAGAGAGAGAGAGCGAGAGAAATAGAGAAAGAGAGAGAGAGCGAGAGAGCGAGAGTATGAGAGAAAGAGAGAAAGAGAGAAAGAGAGAGAGAGCGAGAGAGAGAGAAAGAGAGAGAGAGAGCGAGAGAGCGAGAGTATGAGAGAGCGAGAGCGAGAGAGCTAGAGAGCGAGAGAGAGCGAGAGAGCGAGAGAGAGCGAGAGAGCGAGAGAAAGAGAGAAAGACCGAGAGAGAGCGAGAGAAAGAGACAGAGAGAGAGAGAGCGAGAGAGAGTGCGAGAGAGAGCGAGAGAGAGAGAGAGAGAGAGAGAGGGAGAGAGAGACCAGACAGGGGGAGACAGGCCAGGGTTTTTCTTTATTTTTACTAATTTCTACATTGTAGAATAACAGTGAAGACATCAGAACTGTGAAATAACACATATGGAATCGTGTTTTAGATTCTTCAAAGTAGCCAGCCTTTGCCTTGACGACAGTTTTGTACACTCTTGTAAAAAGCAATGAATTCAAAAGCAGGCGAGAGTTGATTAGAATAGGATGGGAGTCACTACTGTATGGAAACAAACATTATCGGTCCCACGTTCGGGTAAACGAGAACATTCACAGTACAGCAAAGAGTCATGGAGCAAAACCCAGAACAGAGTAAAACATGACTTGGCGTTTGGGAGTTTCAAAAGAGTCACACTCGCCCCCAACGAGATAAACATGAGAGAGCAGCTCTCTTATCAGTCAAGTAGGCTTTAACAGTCTGAGATAACGTAAATAAATAGCACGATTATACATGTTAATTAAAGAGTTTCTGAGTAAAGCTGACATAATAGGATTCACAAGTTAATTAGCCTACATAAAACATTCAGAGCAGTCCTAAGTCCACGGTGTGTGCGTGTGTGTGTGTGTGTGTGTGTGTGTGTGTGTGTGTGTGTGTGTGTGTGTGTGTGTGTGTGCTGGATGCGAGCGAGCGAAAGCTCGGGAAAGAGGGGGGAGTGTAGCGGGGGCCACATGAACCAGACAGGGGGAGACAGGTCAGGGAGAGGGGGAGTGTGGCGGGGGCCACCTGAACCAGACAGGGGGAGGCAGGCCAGGGAGAGAGGGGGGAGTGTGGTGGAGGTACCTATACCAGACAGGGGGAGACAGGCCAGGGAGAGAGGGGGAAGTGTGGTGGGTCCACCTGTACGAGACAGGGGGAGACAGGCCAGGGAGAGAGGGGAGAGTGTGGTGTTCCCCTCTTCAAGTCCTGCCCTCCGTTCCCCTCTTCTAGTCCCTCTAGTCCTGCCCTCCATTCCCCTCTTCTAGTCCCTCTAGTCCTGCCCTCCATTCCCCTCTTCTAGTTCCTCTAGTCCTGCCCTCCATTCCCCTCTTCTAGTCCCTCTAGTCCTGCCATCCGTTCCCCTCTTCTAGTTCCTCTAGTCCTGCCCTCCATTCCCCTCTTCTAGTCCCTCTAGTCCTGCCCTCCGTTCCCCTCTTCTATTCCTCTAGTCCTGCCCTCCATTCCCCTCTTCTAGTCCCTCTAGTCCTGCCCTCCATTCCCCTCTTCTAGTTCCTCTAGTCCTGCCCTCCATTCCCCTCTTCTAGTTCCTCTAGTCCTGCCCTCCATTCCCCTCTTCTAGTCCCTCTAGTCCTGCCCTCCATTCCCCTCTTCTAGTCCTGCCCTCCATTCCTCTCTTCTAGTCCTGCCCTCCATTCCTCTCTTCTAGTCCTGCCCTCCATTCCTCTCTTCTAGTCCTGCCCTCCATTCCCCTCTTCTAGTTCCTCTAGTCCTGCCCTCCATTCCCCTCTTCTAGTTCCTCTAGTCCTGCCCTCCATTCCCCTCTTCTAGTTCCTCTAGTCCTGCCCTCCATTCCTCTCTTCTAGTTCATCTAGTCCTGCCCTCCATTCCCCTCTTCTAGTCCTGCCCTCCATTCCCCTCTTCTAGTCCTGCCCTCCATTCCACTCTTCTAGTTCCTCTAGTCCTGCCCTCCATTCCCCTCTTCTAGTTCCTCTAGTCCTGCCCTCCATTCCCCTCTTCTAGTCCTGCCCTCCATTCCCCTCTTCTAGTCCTGCCCTCCATTCCCCTCTTCTAGTCCTGCCCTCCATTCCCCTCTTCTAGTCCTGCCCTCCATTCCCTCTTCTAGTCCTGCCCTCCATTCCACTCTTCTAGTTCCTCTAGTCCTGCCCTCCATTCCCCTCTTCTAGTTCCTCTAGTCCTGCCCTCCATTCCCCTCTTCTAGTTCCTCTAGTCCTGCCCTCCATTCCCCTCTTCTAGTCCTGCCCTCCATTCCCCTCTTCTAGTTCCTCTAGTCCTGCCCTCCATTCCCCTCTTCTAGTTCCTCTAGTCCTGCCCTCCATTCCCCTCTTCTAGTCCTGCCCTCCATTCCCCTCTTCTAGTTCCTCTATTCCTGCCCTCCATTCCCCTCTTCTTCTAGTTCCTCTAGTCCTGCCCTCCATTCCCTCTTCTAGTTCCTCTAGTCCTGCCCTCCATTCTCCTCTTCTAGTTCCTCTAGTCCTGCCCTCCATTCCCCTCTTCTAGTCCTGCCCTCCATTCCCCTCTTCTAGTCCTGCCCTCCATTCCCCTCTTCTAGTCCTGCCCTCCATTCCCCTCTTCTAGTTCCTCTAGTCCTGCCCTCCATTCCCCTCTTCTAGTTCCTCTAGTCCTGCCCTCCATTCCCCTCTTCTAGTCCTGCCCTCCATTCCCCTCTTCTAGTCCTGCCCTCCATTCCCCTCTTCTAGTTCCTCTAGTCCTGCCCTCCATTCCCCTCTTCTTCTAGTTCCTCTAGTTCTGACCTCCATTCCCCTCTTCTAGTCCTGCCCTCCATTCCCCTCTTCTAGTCCTGCCCTCCATTCCCCTCTTCTAGTTCCTCTAGTCCTGCCCTCCATTCCCCTCTTCTAGTCCTGCCCTCCATTCCCCTCTTCTAGTTCCTCTAGTCCTGCCCCCCATTCCCCTCTTCTAGTCCTGCCCTCCATTCCCCTCTTCTAGTTTCTCTAGTCCTGCCCTCCATTCCCCTCTTCTAGTTCCTCTAGTTCTGACCTCCATTCCCCTCTTCTAGTCCCTCTAGTCCTGCCCTCCATTCCCCTCTTCTAGTCCTGCCCTCCATTCCCCTCTTCTAGTTCCTCTAGTCCTGCCCTCCATTCCCCTCTTCTAGTCCTGCCCTCCATTCCCCTCTTCTAGTTCCTCTAGTCCTGCCCCCCATTCCCCTCTTCTAGTTCCTCTAGTCCTGCCCTCCATTCCTCTCTTCTAGTTCATCTAGTCCTGCCCTCCATTCCCCTCTTCTAGTCCTGCCCTCCATTCCCCTCTTCTAGTCCTGCCCTCCATTCCACTCTTCTAGTTCCTCTAGTCCTGCCCTCCATTCCCCTCTTCTAGTTCCTCTAGTCCTGCCCTCCATTCCCCTCTTCTAGTCCTGCCCTCCATTCCCCTCTTCTAGTCCTGCCCTCCATTCCCCTCTTCTAGTCCTGCCCTCCATTCCCCTCTTCTAGTCCTGCCCTCCATTCCCCTCTTCTAGTCCTGCCCTCCATTCCACTCTTCTAGTTCCTCTAGTCCTGCCCTCCATTCCCCTCTTCTAGTTCCTCTAGTCCTGCCCTCCATTCCCCTCTTCTAGTTCCTCTAGTCCTGCCCTCCATTCCCCTCTTCTAGTCCTGCCCTCCATTCCCCTCTTCTAGTTCCTCTAGTCCTGCCCTCCATTCCCCTCTTCTAGTTCCTCTAGTCCTGCCCTCCATTCCCTCTTCTAGTTCCTCTAGTCCTGCCCTCCATTCCCCTCTTCTAGTCCTGCCCTCCATTCCCCTCTTCTAGTTCCTCTAGTCCTGCCCTCCATTCCCCTCTTCTAGTTCCTCTAGTCCTGCCCTCCATTCCCCTCTTCTAGTTCCTCTAGTCCTGCCCTCCATTCTCCTCTTCTAGTTCCTCTAGTCCTGCCCTCCATTCCCCTCTTCTAGTCCTGCCCTCCATTCCCCTCTTCTAGTCCTGCCCTCCATTCCCCTCTTCTAGTCCTGCCCTCCATTCCCCTCTTCTAGTTCCTCTAGTCCTGCCCTCCATTCCCCTCTTCTAGTTCCTCTAGTCCTGCCCTCCATTCCCCTCTTCTAGTCCTGCCCTCCATTCCCCTCTTCTAGTCCTGCCCTCCATTCCCCTCTTCTAGTTCCTCTAGTCCTGCCCTCCATTCCCCTCTTCTTCTAGTTCCTCTAGTTCTGACCTCCATTCCCCTCTTCTAGTCCTGCCCTCCATTCCCCTCTTCTAGTCCTGCCCTCCATTCCCCTCTTCTAGTTCCTCTAGTCCTGCCCTCCATTCCCCTCTTCTAGTCCTGCCCTCCATTCCCCTCTTCTAGTTCCTCTAGTCCTGCCCCCCATTCCCCTCTTCTAGTCCTGCCCTCCATTCCCCTCTTCTAGTTTCTCTAGTCCTGCCCTCCATTCCCCTCTTCTAGTTCCTCTAGTTCTGACCTCCATTCCCCTCTTCTAGTCCCTCTAGTCCTGCCCTCCATTCCCCTCTTCTAGTCCTGCCCTCCATTCCCCTCTTCTAGTTCCTCTAGTCCTGCCCTCCATTCCCCTCTTCTAGTCCTGCCCTCCATTCCCTCTTCTAGTTCCTCCATTCCCCTCTTCTAGTCCTGCCCTCCATTCCCCTCTTATTTCCTCTAGTTCTGCCCTCCATTCCCTCTTCTAGTCCCTCTAGTCCTGCCCTCCATTCCCCTCTTCTAGTCCCTCTAGTCCTGCCCTCCATTCCCCTCTTCTAGTCCCTCTAGTCCATTCCCTCTTCATTCCCTCTTCCTCCAATCCCTCTAGTCCTGCCCTCCATTCCCCTTCTTCCCTCTAGTCCTGCCCTCCATTCCCCTCTTCTAGTCCCTCTAGTCCTGCCCTCCATTCCCCTCTTCTAGTCCCTCTAGTCCTGCCCTCCATTCCCCTCTTCTAGTCCTCTAGCCCTCCATTCCCTCTTCTAGTCCTGCCCTCCATTCCCCCTCTTCTAGTTCCTGCTCCATTCCCTCTTCCCCTCTTCTAGTCCTGCCCTCCATTCCCCTCTTCTAGTTATTCTAGTCCTGCCCTCCATTCCCCTCTTCTAGTCCTGCCCTCCATTCCCCTCTTCTAGTCCCTCTAGTCCTGCCCTCCATTCCCCTCTTCTAGTCCCTCTAGTCCTGCCCTCCATTCCCCTCTTCTAGTTCCTCTAGTCCTGCCCTCCATTCCCCTCTTCTAGTCCTGCCCTCCATTCCCCTCTTCTAGTCCTGCCCTCCATTCCCCTCTTCTAGTCCTGCCCTCCATTCCCCTCTTCTAGTCCTGCCCTCCATTCCCCTCTTCTAGTCCTGACCTCCATTCCCTCTTCTAGTCCCTCTAGTCCCCTCTTCTGACCTCCATTCCCTCTTCTAGTCCCTCTAGCCCTCCATTCCCCTCTTCTAGTCCTGCCCTCCATTCCCCTCTTCTAGTCCTCTAGTCTGCCCTCCATTCCCCTCTTCTAGTCCTCTAGTCCCCTCCATTCCCCTCTTCTAGTCCTGCCCTCCATTCCCCTCTTCTAGTTCCTCTAGTCCTGCCCTCCATTCCCCTCTTCTAGTCCTGCCCTCCATTCCCCTCTTCTAGTCCTGCCCTCCATTCCCTCTTCTAGTCCTTCTGCCCTCCATTCCCCTCTTCTAGTCCTGCCCTCCATTCCCCTCTTCTAGTCCTGCCCTCCATTCCCCTCTTCTAGTTATTCTAGTCCTGCCCTCCATTCCCCTCTTCTAGTCCTGCCCTCCATTCCCTCTTCTAGTCCTGCCCTCCATTCCCCTCTTCTAGTCCCTCTAGTCCTGCCCTCCATTCCCCTCTTCTAGTCCTCTAGTCCTGCCCTCCATTCCCCTCTTCTAGTCCTGCCCTCCATTCCCCTCTTCTAGTCCTGCCCTCCATTCCCCTCTTCCCTCTAGTCCTGCCCTCCATTCCCTCTTCTAGTCTGCCCTCCATTCCCCTCTTCTAGTCCTGCCCTCCATTCCCCTCTTCTAGTCCTGCCCTCCATTCCCCTCTTCTAGTCCTGCCCTCCATTCCCCTCTTCTCCCTCTAGTCCTGCCCTCCATTCCCCTCTTCTCCAGTCCCTCTATTCCTGCCCTCCATTCCCCTCTTCTAGTCCTGCCCTCCATTCCCTTCTCTTCTCTAGTCCTGCCCTCCATTCCCCTCTTCTAGTCCCTCTAGTCCTGCCCTCCATTCCCCTCTTCTAGTTCCTCTAGTCCTGCCCTCCATTCCCCTCTTCTAGTCCTCTAGTCCCTCCATTCCCCTCTTCTAGTCCTGCCCTCCATTCCCTCTTCTAGTCCTTTCCCTCCATTCCCTCTTCTAGTCCTGCCCTCCATTCCCCTCTTCTAGTCCTGCCCTCCATTCCCCTCTTCTAGTCCTGCCCTCCATTCCCCTCTTCTAGTTCCTGCCCTCCATTCCCCTCTTCTAGTCCTGCCCTCCATTCCCCTCTTCTAGTCCTGCCCTCCATTCCCCTCTTCTAGTCCTGCCCTCCATTCCCCTCTTCTAGTCCTGCCCTCCATTCCCTCTTCTAGTCCCCTCCATTCCCCTCTTCTAGTTCCTCTTCCCCTCCTGCCCTCCATTCCCCTCTTCTAGTCCTGCCCTCCATTCCCCTCTTCTAGTCCTGCCCTCCATTCCCCTCTTCTAGTCCTCTAGTCCCCCTCCATTCCCCTCTTCTAGTCCTGCCCTCCATTCCCTCTTCTAGTCCTGCCCTCCATTCCCCTCTTCCAGTCCCTTCTAGTCCTGCCCTCCATTCCCCTCTTCTAGTCCTCTAGTCCTGCCCTCCATTCCCCTCTTCTAGTCCTGCCCTCCATTCCCTCTTCTATTCCCCCCTCTTCTAGTCCTGCCCTCCATTCCCCTCTTCTAGTCCTGCCCTCCATTCCCCTCTTCTAGTCCTGCCCTCCATTCCCCTCTTCTAGTCCTGCCCTCCATTCCCCTCTTCTAGTCCTGCCCTCCATTCCCCTCTTCTAGTCCTGCCCTCCATTCCCTCTTCTAGTCCTGCCCTCCATTCCCCTCTTCTATTCCTGCCCTCCATTCCCCTCTTCTAGTCCTGCCCTCCATTCCCCTCTTCTAGTCCTGCCCTCCATTCCCCTCTTCTAGTCCTGCCCTCCATTCCCCTCTTCTAGTTCCTCTAGTCCTGCCCTCCATTCCCCTCTTCTAGTCCTGCCCTCCATTCCCCTCTTCTAGTCCTGCCCTCCATTCCCCTCTTCTAGTCCTTCTAGTCCTGCCCTCCATTCCCCTCTTCTAGTCCTGCCCTCCATTCCCCTCTTCTAGTCCTGCCCTCCATTCCTGTCTTCTAGTCCTTCTAGTCCTGCCCTCCATTCCCCTATTCTAGTCCTGCCCTCCATTCCCCTCTTCTAGTCCTGCCCTCCATTCCCTCTTCTAGTCCTGCCCTCCATTCCCTCTTCTAGTCCCTCTCCATTCCCCTCTTCCCTCCATTCCCCTCTTCTAGTCCTGCCCTCCATCCATTCCCCTCTTCTAGTCCTGCCCTCCATTCCCCTCTTCTAGTCCTGCCCTCCATTCCCTCTTCTAGTCCTGCCTCCATTCCCCTCTTCTAGTCCTGCCCTCCATTCCCTCTTCTAGTCCTGCCCTCCATTCCCTCTTCTAGTCCTGCCCTCCATTCCCCTCTTCTAGTCCTGCCCTCCATTCCCCTCTTCTAGTCCTGCCCTCCATTCCCCTCTTCTAGTCCTGCCCTCCATTCCCCTCTTCTAGTCCTGCCCTCCATTCCCTCTTCTATCCTGCCCTCCATTCCCCTCTTCTAGTCCTGCCCTCCATTCCCTCTTCTAGTCCTGCCCTCCATTCCCTCTTCTAGTCCTGCCCTCCATTCCCCTCTTCTAGTCCTGCCCTCCATTCCCCTGCTTCTATTCCCCTCTTCTAGTCCTGCCCTCCATTCCCCTCTTCTAGTCCTCTAGTCCTGCCCTCCATTCCCCTTCTCTTCTTCTAGTCCTGCCCTCCATTCCCCTCTTCTAGTCCTGCCCTCCATTCCCCTCTTCTAGTCCTGCCCTCCATTCCCTCTTCTAGTCCTGCCCTCCATTCCCCTCTTCTAGTCCTGCCCTCCATTCCCTCTCTTCTAGTCCTGCCCTCCATTCCCCTCTTCTAGTCCCCTCCATTCCCTCTTCATTCCCCATTCTCTTCTAGTCCTGTCCTGCCCTCCATTCCCCTCTTCTAGTCCTGCCCTCCATTCCCCTCTTCTAGTCCTGCCCTCCATTCCCCTCTTAGTCCTAGTCCTGCCCCATTCCATTCCCCATTCTTTCTAGTCCTGCCCTCCATTCCCTCTTCTAGTCCCCTCTTCCTCTTCCTGCCCTCCATTCCCTCTTCTAGTCCTGCCCTCCATTCCCCTCTTCTTTCCATTCCCCTCTTCTAGCCCTCCATTCCCCTCTTCTAGTCCTGCCCTCCATTCCCCTCTTCTAGTCCTGCCCTCCATTCCCCTCTTCTAGTCCTGCCCTCCATTCCCCTCTTCCAGTCCCTCTAGTCCTGCCCTCCATTCCCCTCTTCTAGTCCCTCTAGTCCTGCCCTCCATTCCCCTCTTCTAGTCCTGCCCTCCATTCCCCTCTTCTAGTCCTGCCCTCCATTCCCCTCTTCTAGTCCCTCTTCCCCTCTCCTGCCCTCCATTCCCCTCTTCTAGTTCCTCTAGTCCTCTTCTAGTCCTGCCCTCCATTCCCTCTTGTAGTCCTGCCCTCCATTCCCCTCTTCTAGTCCTGCCCTCCATTCCCCTCTTCTAGTCCTGCCCTCCATTCCCCTCTTCTAGTCCTGCCCTCCATTCCCCTCTTCTAGTCCTGCCCTCCATTCCCCTCTTCTAGTCCTGCCCTCCATTCCCCTCTTCTAGTCCATGCCTCTGCCCTCCATTCCCCTCTTCTAGTCCTGCCCTCCATTCCCCTCTTCATTGCCCCTTCTTCTAGTTCCATTCCCCTCTTCTAGTCCTGCCCTCCATTCCCTCTTCTAGTCCTGCCCTTCCCCTCTTCTAGTCCTTCCATTCCCTCTTCTAGTCCTGCCCTCCATTCCCTCTTCTTCCTGCCCTCCATTCCCCTCTTCTAGCCCTCCATTCCCCTCTTCTAGTCCTGCCCTCCATTCCCTCTTCTAGTCCTGCCCTCCATTCCCCTCTTCTAGTCCTGCCCTCCATTCCCCTCTTCTAGTCCTGCCCTCCATTCCCCTCTTCTAGTCCTGCCCTCCATTCCCCTCTTCTAGTCCTGCCCTCCATTCCCCTCTTCTATTCCTGCCCTCCATTCCCCTCTTCTAGTCCTGCCCTCCATTCCCCTCTTCTAGTCCTGCCCTCCATTCCCCTCTTCTAGTCCTGCCCTCCATTCCCCTCTTCTAGTCCTGCCCTCCATTCCCCTCTTCTAGTCCTGCCCTCCATTCCCCTCTTCTTGTCCTGCCCTCCATTCCCCTCTTCTAGTCCCTCCATTCCCCTCCATTCCCCTCTTCTAGTCCTGCCCTCCATTCCCCTCTTCTAGTCCTGCCCTCCATTCCCCTCTTCTAGTCCTGCCCCCTCCATTCCCCTCTTCTAGTCCTGCCCTCCATTCCCCTTCTTCTTCTAGTCCTGCCCTCCATTCCCCTCTTCTAGTCCTGCCCTCCATTCCCCTCTTCTAGTCCTGCCCTCCATTCCCCTCTTCTAGTCCTGCCCTCCATTCCCCTCTTCTAGTCCTGCCCTCCATTCCCCTCTTCTAGTCCTGCCCTCCATCCCCCTCTTCTAGTTCTTCTAGTCCTGCCCTCCATTCTCCTCTTCTAGTCCTGCCCTCCATTCCCCTCTGCTAGTCCTGCCCTCCATTCCCCTCTTCTAGTCCTGCCCTCCATTCCCCTCTTCTAGTTCTTCTAGTCCTGCCCTCCATTCTCCTCTTCTAGTCCTGCCCTCCATTCCCCTCTTCTAGTTCTTCTAGTCCTGCCCTCCATTCCCCTCTTCTAGTCCTGCCCTCCATTCCCCTCTTCTAGTCCTGCCCTCCATTCCCCTCTTCTAGTTCCTCTAGTCCTGCCCTCCATTCCCCTCTTCTAGTCCTGCCCTCCATTCCTTCTAGTCATCCCTCCATTCCCCTCTTCTAGTCCTGCCCTCCATTCCCCTCTTCTAGTTCCTCTAGTCCTGCCCTCCATTCCCTCTTCTAGTCCTGCCCTCCATTCCCCTCTTCTAGTCCTGCCCTCCATTCCCCTCTTCTAGTTCCTCTAGCCTGCCCTCCATTCCCCTCTTCTAGTCCTGCCCTCCATTCCCTCTCTCTAGTCTGCCCTCCATTCCCCTCTTCTAGTCCTGCCCTCCATTCCCCTCTTCTAGTTCCTCTAGTTCTGCCCTCCATTCCCTCTCTTCTCCTCTAGTCCTGCCCTCCATTCCCCTCTTCTAGTCCTCTAGCCCTCCATTCCCCTCTTTCTAGTCCTGCCCTCCATTCCCCTCTTCTAGTCCTGCCCTCCATTCCCTCTTCTAGTTCCTCTAGTCCTGCCCTCCATTCCCCTCTTCTAGTTCCTCTAGTTCTGCCCTCCATTCCCCTCTTCTAGTTCCTCTAGTTCTGCCCTCCATTCCCCTCTTCTAGTTCCTCTAGTCCTGCCCTCCATTCCCCTCTTCTAGTCCTGCCCTCCATTCCCCTCTTCTAGTCCTGCCCTCCATTCCCCTCTTCTAGTCCTGCCCTCCATTCCCCTCTTCTAGTCCTGCCCTCCATTCCCCTCTTCTAGTTCCTCTAGTCCTGCCCTCCATTCCCCTCTTCTAGTTCCTCTAGTTCTGCCCTCCATTCCCCTCTTCTAGTTCCTCTAGTTCTGCCCTCCATTCCCCTCTTCTAGTTCCTCTAGTCCTGCCCTCCATTCCCCTCTTCTAGTCCCTCTAGTCCTGCCCTCCATTCCCCTCTTCTAGTCCTGCCCTCCATTCCCCTCTTCTAGTCCTGCCCTCCATTCCCCTCTTCCTCTAGTCCTGCCCTCCATTCCCCTCTTCTAGTCCTGCCCTCCATTCCCCTCTTCTAGTCCTGCCCTCCATTCCCCTTCTCTTCTAGTCCTGCCCTCCATTCCCTCTTCTAGTCCTGCCCTCCATTCCCCTCTTCTAGTCCCCCTCTAGTCCTGCCCTCCATTCCCCTCTTCTAGTCCTGCCCTCCATTCCCCTCTTCTAGTCCTGCCCTCCATTCCCTCTTCTTCCCCTCTTCTAGTCCTGCCCTCCATTCCCCTCTTCTAGTCCTGCCCTCCATTCCCCTCTTCTAGTCCTGCCCTCCATTCCCCTCTTCTAGTCCTGCCCTCCATTCCCCTCTTCTAGTCCTGCCCTCCATTCCCCTCTTCTAGTCCTGCCCTCCATTCCCTCTTCTAGTCCTGCCCTCCATTCCCCTCTTCTAGTCCTGCCCTCCATTCCCCCATCTTTCTAGTCCTGCCCTCCATTCCCCTCTTCTAGTCCTGCCCTCCATTCCCCTCTTCTATTCCTGCCCTCCATTCCACTCTTCTAGTCCTGCCCTCCATTCCCCTCTTCTAGTCCTGCCCTCCATTCCCCTCTTCTAGTCCTGCCCTCCATTCCCCTCTTCTAGTCCTGCCTTCCATTCCCCTCTTCTAGTCCTGCCCTCCATTCCTCTCTTCTAGTCCTGCCCTCCATTCCCCTCTTCTAGTCCTGCCCTCCATTCCCCTCTTCTAGTCCTGCCCTCCATTCCCCTCTTCTAGTCCTGCCCTCCATTCCCCTCTTCTAGTCCTGCCCTCCATTCCCTCTTCTAGTCCTGCCCTCCATTCCCTCTTCTAGTCCTGCCCTCCATTCCCCTCTTCTAGTCCTGCCCTCCATTCCCCTCTTCTAGTCCTGCCCTCCATTCCCCTCTTCTAGTCCTGCACTCCATTCCCCTCTTCTAGTCCTGCCGTCCATTCCCCTCTTCTAGTCCTGCCCTCCATTCCCCTCTTCTATTCCTGCCCTCCATTCCCCTCTTCTATTCCTGCCCTCCATTCCCCTCTTCTAGTTCTTCTAGTCCTGCCCTCCATTCCCCTCTTCTAGTCCTGCCCTCCATTCCCCTCTTCTAGTTCTTCTAGTCCTGCCCTCCATTCCCCTCTTCTAGTCCTGCCCTCCATTCCCCTCTTCTAGTCCTGCCCTCCATTCCCCTCTTCTAGTCCTGCCCTCCATTCCCCTCTTCTAGTTCCTCTAGTCCTGCCCTCCATTCCCCTCTTCTAGTCCTGCCCTCCATTCCCCTCTTCTAGTCCTGCCCTCCATTCCCCTCTTCTAGTCCTGCCCTCCATTCCCCTATTCTAGTTCCTCTAGTCCTGCCCTCCATTCCCCTCTTCTAGTTCCTCTAGTCCTGCCCTCCATTCCCCTCTTCTAGTTCCTCTAGTCCTGCCCTCCATTCCCCTCTTCTAGTTCCTCTAGTCCTGCCCTCCATTCCCCTCTTCTAGTTCCTCTAGTTCTGCCCTCCATTCCCCTCTTCTAGTTCCTCTAGTCCTGCCCTCCATTCCCCTCTTCTAGTTCTGCCCTCCATTCCCCTCTTCTAGTCCTGCCCTCCATTCCCCTCTTCTAGTTCCTCTAGTCCTGCCCTCCATTCACCTCTTCTAGTTCCTCTAGTTCTGCCCTCCATTCCCCTCTTCTAGTTCCTCTAGTTCTGCCCTCCATTCCCCTCTTCTAGTCCTGCCCTCCATTCCCCTCTTCTAGTTCCTCTAGTTCTGCCCTCCATTCCCCTCTTCTAGTTCCTCTAGTCCTGCCCTCCATTCCCCTCTTCTAGTTCTTCTAGTCCTGCCCTCCATTCCCCTCTTCTAGTCCTGCCCTCCATTCCCCTCTTCTAGTCCTGCCCTCCATTCCCCTCTTCTAGTCCTGCCCTCCATTCCCCTCTTCTAGTCCTGCCCTCCATCCCCCTCTTCTAGTTCTTCTAGTCCTGCCCTCCATTCTCCTCTTCTAGTCCTGCCCTCCATTCCCCTCTTCTAGTCCTGCCCTCCATTCCCCTCTTCTAGTCCTGCCCTCCATTCCCCTCTTCTAGTCCTGCCCTCCATTCCCCTCTTCTAGTTCCTCTAGTCCTGCCCTCCATTCCCCTCTTCTAGTCCTGCCCTCCATTCCCCTCTTCTAGTCCTGCCCTCCATTCCCCTCTTCCAGTTCCTCTAGTCCTGCCCTCCATTCCCCTCTTCTAGTCCTGCCCTCCATTCCCCTCTTCTAGTCCTGCCCTCCATTCCCCTCTTCTAGTTCCTCTAGTCCTGCCCTCCATTCCCCTCTTCTAGTTCCTCTAGTCCTGCCCTCCATTCCCCTCTTCTAGTTCCTCTAGTTCTGCCCTCCATTCCCCTCTTCTAGTTCCTCTAGTCCTGCCCTCCATTCCCCTCTTCTAGTCGTGCCCTCCATTCCCCTCTTCTAGTTCCTCCAGTCCTGCCCTCCATTCTCCTCTTCTAGTTCATCTAGTCCTGCCCTCCATTCCCCTCTTCTAGTCCTGCCCTCCATTCCCCTCTTCTAGTCCTGCCCTCCATTCCCCTCTTCTAGTCCTGCCCTCCATTCCCCTCTTCTAGTCCTGCCCTCCATTCCCCTCTTCTAGTCCTGCCCTCCATTCCCCTCTTCTAGTCCTGCCCTCCATTCCCCTCTTCTAGTCCTGCCCTCCATTCCCCTCTTCTAGTCCTGCCCTCCATTCCCCTCTTCTAGTCCTGCCCTCCATTCCCCTCTTCTAGTCCTGCCCTCCATTCCCCTCTTCTAGTCCTGCCCTCCATTCCCCTCTTCTAGTCCTGCCCTCCATTCCCCTCTTCTAGTCCTGCCCTCCATTCCCCTCTTCTAGTCCTGCCCTCCATTCCCCTCTTCTAGTCCTGCCCTCCATTCCCCTCTTCTAGTTCCTCTAGTCCTGCCCTCCATTCCCCTCTTCTAGTCCTGCCCTCCATTCCCCTCTTCTAGTCCTTCTAGTCCTGCCCTCCATTCCCCTCTTCTAGTTCCTCTAGTCCTGCCCTCCATTCCCCTCTTCTAGTCCTGCCCTCCATTCCCCTCTTCTAGTCCTTCTATTCCTGCCCTCCATTCCCCCCTTCTAGTCCTGCCCTCCATTCCCCTCTTCTAGTCCTGCCCTCCATTCCCCTCTTCTAGTCCCTCTAGTCCTGCCCTCCATTCCCCTCTAATTGTACTACCTTCAGTCTTGAAACCTTTGGTTGTTTACTACACTAGCGTACTCACTCTGTTTAGCACATGGCCTCACATGTGAATCCTTAAAGAGATGGGCGGGGCTAAATACTTAAGAGGGTGTGGATGATGCTAAATGGGCGGGGCTAAAGGCTTAAGAGGGTGTGGACAATGCTGAATGGGTGGGGCTAAAGGCTTAAGAGGTTGTGAACGATGCTGAATGGGCGGAGCTAAAGGCTTAAGAGGGTGTGAACGATGCTGAATGGGTGTGGCTAAGGCTTAAGAGGGTGTGAACGATGCTGAATGGGTGTGGCTAAAGGCTTAAGAGGGTGTGGACGATGCTGAATGGGTGGGGCTAAAGGCTTAAGAGGGTGTGAACAATGCTGAATGGGTGGAGACAAAGAAGAGCTCTCCAGTAGGTGCCCCAAAAATTCAAAGGCCATTTTCTCAACAGTGAGGTTACAAGTTTATCAACTTTTAAAGCAGAACGATTTTCCCATTGTTCCTCAACTGTAGTGTATGATAAACCATTTTCTATCTCTGAGTCTCTACTTTTATCCAATGTGTAAAAAAAAACTAAAAAAAAACTTTCAAATTTTGCTACATAAGACAGAATCGAGGTGGTCGGTCACCACTCGAGTCCAAATCATGTGACTTGGAGTCCACACTTCTAGAAGTGGGACTTATTCCACCCGTTACTGCGATTGGGTGTTCCAGTTGAGATGGTTGAGGTATTATCTCAGTTTGCAGTCTTCTTTACTCTAAATTCAGGTTGTTGGGTGATTAAAAGCTCCACTTGTTGGATATCTTCACTCTGGCTGGATTCCAATAGGAATTACACATCACTTTGCAAAGCCAGCATAAGGTGAACTGCAGGCCTGACGTGGCCTGTAAACCAGGAGGTTCCTAACACCCCTGTGTTAAAGGCCTTGTGATATACTGTATGTAATTGAATCTAATAAATCAGTACATTGTAAAAAGCTAATAAGGCTTGTAGATGATAAAATGGTTCTAGGTAGAACCCTCTGCAAAAGGGTTCTATCTACACGTAGCACCAAAACGGGTTCCCCTACAGGGACAAACCAAAGAACCCTATATGGTTCTACAGATATACAAAACTCTCTAAAAGTCCAAAACAAGTTTCAAATCGTTCCTTCTCTCTGATTAGGTGAAATAGACAGAACACGTTGTCCTCCATCTCCTACAGACCTTCTGAAGACAAGAGATTCATTTCCTGATGTCTCACAGCGCTGTAATTGATTGGTTGATTGGTCACAGTGAATGGCGTGATGGGATCACTGTGGCCCTAGTTACCGGTCAGTGACCAAATTAGACCAATGTCACTTTCTGGTCACAGTGTGTGTGCGTGTGTGTGTGTGTGTGTGTGTGTGCGTGCGTGCGTGCGTGCGTGCGTGCGTGCGTGCGTGCGTGCGTGCGTGTGTGTGTGTGTGTGTCAATTACAGTGTCATCAATAAAGTGTTCAGAGTTAGACCCAATCAGGAAGAACACTAGATGCATTACTCTCTGTGGCTGCACCTTCCTGTTGTGTTCCCTTCATCTAGCTGTCCTTTTCTATAGGACAGACAGACAGACATGTATACAGACAGACAGACAGACATGTATACAGACAGACATGTATACAGACAGACATGTATACAGACAGACATGTATACAGACAGACAGACAGACATGTATACAGACAGACATGTATACAGACAGACATGTATACAGACAGACAGACATGTATACAGACAGACATGTATACAGACATGTATACAGACAGACATGTATACAGACAGACAGACAGACAGACAGACAGACAGACAGACAGACAGACAGACAGACAGACAGACAGACATGTATACAGACAGACATGTATACAGACAGACAGACAGACAGACATGTATACAGACAGACATACATGTATACAGACAGACATACATGACAGACAGACAGACAGACAGACAGACAGACAGACAGACAGACATACATGTACAGACAGACAGACAGACATGTATACAGACAGACAGACAGACATGTATACAGACAGACAGACAGACAGACATGTATACAGACAGACAGACAGACATGTATACAGACAGACAGACAGGTATACAGACAGACAGACAGACATGTATACAGACAGACAGACAGACATGTATACAGACAGACAGACAGACAGACATGTATACAGACAGACAGACAGACAGACATGTATACAGACAGACAGACAGACATGTATACAGACAGACAGACAGACATGTATACAGACAGACAGACAGACATGTATACAGACAGACATGTATACAGACAGACATGTATACAGACAGACAGACAGACATGTATACAGACAGACATGTATACAGACAGACAGACAGACATGTATACAGACAGACATGTATACAGACAGACAGACAGACATGTATACAGACAGACAGACAGACATGTATACAGACAGACAGACAGACAGACAGACAGACAGACAGACAGACAGACAGACCAGACAGACCAGACAGACAGACCAGACAGACAGACAGATTGATACAGCTACATGACAACCTCCTGGGTGGATAGACAGACACATTGATTAAAGCCACAGTCAGGTAATGACAGACAGACACATGGATTAAAGCCACAGTCAGGTAATGACAGACAGACACATTGATTAAAGCCACAGTCAGGTAATGACAGACAGACACATTGATTAAAGCCACAGTCAGGTAATGACAGACAGACACAGGTGTATTGACCAGTGGCTAGAGAGATCTGTTTACACTATAGAGGGCCAACTTCGTCACAGAACTAGAACATAGAACATGTCGAACTCATAGAACTAGAACATAGAACAGGTAGACCTCATAGAACTAGAACATAGAACAGGTAGAACTCATAGAACTAGAACATAGAACCGGTAGAACTCATAGAACTAGCACATAGAACAGGTAGAACTCATAGAACTAACACACAGAACAGGTAGAACTCATAGAACTAGAACATAGAACAGGTAGAACTCATAGAACTAGAACACAGAACAGGTAGAACTCATAGAACTAGAACATAGAACAGGTAGAACTCATAGCACTAGAACATAGAACAGTTAGAACTCAGAGAACTAGAACATAGAACAGGTAGAACTCATAGAACATAGAACAGGTAGAACTCATAGAACTA
>NC_088414.1:46365611-46388111 GCF_034236695.1 Oncorhynchus nerka
TTTAAGGATTGTTTTAAGAAGGGATTGTTTTAAGAAAGGGATTGTTTTAAGAAAGGGATTGTTTTAAGAAGGGGATTGTTTTAAGAAAGGGATTGTTTTAAGAAGGGATTGTTTTAAGAAGGGATTGTTTTAAGAAGGGATTGTTTTAAGAAGGGGATTGTTTTAAGAAGGGGATTGTTTTAAGAAAGGGATTGTTTTAAGAAGGGATTGTTTTAAGAAAGGACACACCGCGGATCATTTTGCTATTTGATTTAGAATTTTAAGACCCCTTGAAGTAGAAAAAAATGTAAATTAAAAAAAATATTGGATTAAAAATGTGTATTTGGCCTTTACTGCTATTAGTCCATACAAAAGCATTGAACATATTCATTACATGGATCAACAGATAGTGCCCACCCCTAAAAAAAATCTAAAGGAAGTCTGTCGGAAGAGTCTGTCCTATATCTCAGGGGGGCTCCTGAGTGGCGCAGGGATCTAAGGCACTGCATCTCATTGCCTAGAGGAGTCACTACAGACATCCTGGTTTGTGTCATAACACGGCCGTGATTGGGAGTCCCGTAGAGCGGTGGAAAATTGGCCCAGCGTCGTCCGGGTTTGGCCGGTGTAGGCCGTCATTGTAAATTCAGAATTTGTTCTTAACTGACTTGTTAAATCAAGGTTACATATCAGATTTAAATTTAAATTTGTAACGATGTTCGTCTGAGGAAGAAGAAGAAGAAGAAGAAGACCGAAGCGCAGTGTGGCACGTGCCTTTAATAAACTGAACACTGACGAACAAAATAATAAAGGAAAACCGAAACAGTCCACTGAAACGGAAAATAATCACCCACAACTCAAACTGGGAAAACAGGCTGCCTAAGTATGGCTCTCAATCAGAGACACCAATAGACAGCTGCCTCTGATTGGGTACCCTACCAGGCCTAAACATAGAAACACAACACCTAGACATACAACATAGAATACCCAGCCACATCACACCCTGACCAAACTAAACATAGAAACACAACACCTAGACATACAACATAGAATACCCAGCCACATCACACCCTGACCAAACTAAACATAGAAACACAACACCTAGACCTACAACATAGAATACCCAGCCACATCACACCCTGACCAAACTAAACATAGAAACACAACACCTAGACCTACAACATAGAATACCCAGCCACATCACACCCTGACCAAACTAAACATAGAAACACAACACCTAGACATACAACATAGAATACCCAGCCACATCACACCCTGACCAAACTAAACATAGAAACACAACACCTAGACCTACAACATAGAATACCCAGCCACATCACACCCTGACCAAACTAAACATAGAAACACAACACCTAGACCTACAACATAGAATACCCAGCCACATCACACCCTGACCAAACTAAACATAGAAACACAACACCTAGACCTACAACATAGAATACCCAGCCACATCACACCCTGACCAAACTAAACATAGAAACACAACACCTAGACCTACAACATAGAATACCCAGCCACATCACACCCTGACCAAACTAAACATAGAAACACAACACTTAGACCTACAACATAGAATACCCAGCCACATCACACCCTGACCAAACTAAACATAGAAACACAACACCTAGACCTACAACATAGAATACCCAGCCACATCACACCCTGACCAAACTAAACATAGAAACATACAAAGCAATCTACGGTCAGACAAAATGTTTGTTTTTTTACGTACATTTACCCCCTATTGTCTGTTGTTGTTACACTAAAAACAGTCTACAACAGTTATCTGTATACAACTTAGTACCACCATTCAGAGGAGTCTAGTGAAGTCCGACAGCTAAACATGACAGTCTCACCTTTCCACAGAGGTCCAAACTGTTCAGACGCTACAGATAGAAACATCCACAGAGGTCCAAACTGTTCAGACGCTACAGATAGAAACAAGTCGGCAGATGGGCTAAAAAACAGAAGCATCTCAAAACGGTAACAGTTTAGAGGTAATTCATTCAGAGTGGTTAAGGTTAAGGGAGCTTTGGGGTTTTGGAGAAAGCATGAAATGAAACTAATTTAAAATGACTCGCTATCGCACCATCAAGTATTCTCGTGGTATTGTGGACTGCAGGTGGGGCAGTGTTCTAAGCATCAGAAGTTTGATCTCATCCCCAGACCCTTGTTTAAGATGTAGGGCTGAGGGCCAAAGTATTTACCTTCTGGGGACCATATTAAAACATCCAAAAATGACAGTCTATTTACAGTGATTTTCCTGAAGTGTGTGTATGTGTGTGTGTGTGTGTGTTATGTGTGTGTGTGTGTGTGTGTGTGTTATGTGTGTGTGTGTGTGTGTGTGTGTTTGTGTGTGTGTGTGTGTGGGTGTGTGTGTTCATGGCTCTCAAGTGAGTGTAGGCTGGATTTTCATTTGTTGCTATTCATAATCTCGCTCTTTCTCCCCCTCTCTCTCTCTCTCTCTCCTCTCTCTCTCTCTCTCGCTCTCTCTCTCTCTCTCTCTCTCTCTCTCTCTCTCTCTCGCTCTTCAAACAGAGATCTGTCAGGAGGCTGGAAATAGGTCTGGTAGAGTTGTTCATTTTACCAGCATGCATTCTTTTTTATCTCAGTTTGGAGACAGGACAAGCTAAACTCCCACGTACGTTACACACACACACACACACACTCCATATCTTTTGCAGGCTTTCCAATAAGACAGTGAGTTCTCAACCTCCCATCTGACACAAACAGAGACAGGAAATAGGAAATAAATAAAAAAGTGAAAAGACCCAACCATACTAACACCATACTAACACCATACTAACCCTAACACTATACTAACACTATACTAACACCATACTAACCCCATCACCATACTAACCCCAAACTAACACCATACTAACACCATACTAACACCATACTAACCCTAACACCATACTAACCCCATACTAACACCATACTAACCCCATCACCATACTAACCCCAAACTAACACCATACTAACACCATACTAACCCTAACACCATATTAACCCCATCACCATACTAACCCCATACTAACCCCATACTAACACCATACTAACCCCATCACCATACTAACCCCATACTAACACCATACTAACCCCATACTAACACCATACTAACCCCATACTAACACCATACTAACCCCATACTAACCCCATCACCATACTAACACCATACTAACCCCATCACCATACTAACCCCATACTAACACCATACTAACACCATACTAACCCCATACTAACCCCATACTAACCGCATACTAACCCCATACTAACACCATACTAACGCCATCAACATACTAACCCCATACTAACCGCATACTAACCCCATACTAACCCCATCACCATACTAACCCCATACTAACACCATACTAACCCCATACTAACCCCATACTAACACCATACTAATGCCATCACCATACTAACCCCATACTAACCCCATACTAACCGCATACTAACCCCATACTAACCCCATCACCATACTAACACCATACTAACACCATACTAACCCCATACTAACACAATACTAACACCATACTAACACCATACTAACACCATACTAACACCATACTAACACCATACTAACCCCATACTAACATCATACTAACCCCATAATAACAACATATTAACCCAATACTAACCCCATACTAACACCATATTAACACCATACTAACCCCATACTAACACCATACTAACACCATACTAACACTATACTAACACCATACTAACACTATACTAACACCATACTAACACCATACTAACACCATACTAACACCATACTAACACCATACTAACCCCAAACTAACACCATACTAACACCATACTAACCCCATACTAACCCCATACTAACCCCATACGAACCCCATACCAACCGCATACCAACAACATACTAACCCCATACTAACACCATACTAACCCCATACTAACCCCATACTAACCCCATAATAACACCATACTAACCCCATACTAACACCATACTAACACCATACTAACCCCATACTAACACCATACTAACACCATACTAACACCATACTAACACCATACTAACCCCATACTAACATCACACTAACCCCATACTAACACCATACTAACCCCATACTAACACCACACTAACCCCATACTAACACCATACTAACCCCATACTAACACTAACACCATACTAACCCCATCACCATACTAACCCCATACTAACACCATACTAACCCCATCACCATTCTAACCCCATACTAACACCATACTAAACCCATCACCATACTAACCCCATACTAACACCATACTAACCCCATACTAACACCATACTAACCCCATACTAACAACATACTAACCCAATACTAACCCCATACTAACCCCATACTAACCCCATACTAACACCATATTAACACCATACTAACACTATACTAACACCATACTAACACCATACTAACACTATACTAACACCATACTAACACCATACTAACACCATACTAACACCATACTAACCCCATACTAACCCCAAACTAACACCATACTAACACCATACTAATCCTAACACCATACTAACCCCATACTAACACCATACTAACCCCATACTAACCCCATACTAACACCACACTAACCCCATACTAACACCATACTAACCCCATACTAACATCACACTAACCCCATACTAACACCATACTAACCCCATACTAACACCACACTAACCCCATACTAACACCATACTAACCCCATACTAACACTAACACCATACTAACCCCATCACCATACTAACCCCATACTAACACCATACTAACCCTAACACCATACTAACCCTAACACCATACTAACCCTAACACCATACTAACCCCATACTAACACCATACTAACCCCATCACCATTCTAACCCCATACTAACACCATACTAAACCCATCACCATACTAACCCCATACTAACACCATACTAACCCCATACTAACCCCATACTAACCCCATACTAACACCATACTAACCCCATACTAACACCATACTAAACCTAACACCATACTAACCCCATTCTAACACCATCCTAACACCATACTAACACCCTACTAACCCCCTACTAACACCATACTAACACCATACTAACACCATGATAACCCCATACTAAATCCATCACCATACTAACCCCATACTAACACCATACTAACCCCATACTAACACCATACTAACCCCATACTAACCCCATACTAACACCATACTAAACCCATCACCATACCAACCCCATACTAACACCATACTAACCCCATACTAACACTATACTAACACCATACTAACACCATACTAACACCATACTAACCCCATACTAACCCCAAACTAACACCATACTAACACAATACTAACCCCATACTAACCCCATACTAACCCCATACGAACACCATACGAACCCCATACCAACCCCATACTAACCCCATACTAACACCATACTAACACTACACTAACCCCATACTAACCCCATACTAACCCCATCCTAACACCATACTAACCCCATACTAACACCATACTAACCCCATACTAACACCATACTAACACCATACTAACCCTAACACCATACTAACCCCATACTAACACCATACTAACCCCATACTAACACCACACTAACACCACACTAACCCCATACTAACATCACACTAACCCCATACTAACACCATACTAACCCCACACTAACACCACACTAACCCCATACTAACACCATACTAACACCATACTAACCCTAACACCATACTAACCCCATCACCATACTAACCCCATCACCATACTAACCCCATACTAACACCATACTAACCCCATCACCATTCTAACCCCATACTAACACCATACTAAACCCATACTAACCCCAAACTAACACCATACTAACACAATACTAACCCCATACTAACACCATACTAACCCCATACTAACACCATACTAACCCCATACTAACCCCAAACTAACACCATACTAACACAATACTAACCCCATACTAACACCATACTAACCCCATACTAACACCATACGAACCCCATACCAACCCCATACTAACAACATACTAACCCCATACTAACACCATACTAACCCCATACTAACACTATACTAACCCCATACTAACCCCATACTAACACCATACTAACCCCATACTAACACCATACTAACCCTAACACCATACTAACCCCATACTAACACCATACTAACCCCATACTAACACCACACTAACCCCATACTAACATCACACTAACCCCATACTAACACCATACTAACCCCATACTAACACCACACTAACCCCATACTAACACCATACTATACCATACCACCATACTAACACCATACTAACACCATACTAACCCTAACACCATACTAACCCCATCACCATACTAACCCCATACTAACACCATACTAACCCCATCACCATTCTAACCCCATACTAACACCATACTAAACCCATCACCATACTAACCCCATACTAACCCCATACTAACACCATACTAACACCATACTAACCCCATACTAACCCCATACTAACAACATCCTAACCCCCCATACTAACCCCATACTAACCCCATACTAACACCATACCAACCCCATCACCATACTAACACCATACTAACCCCATCACCACACTAACACCATACTAACCCCATACTAACACCATACTAACCCCATCACCATACTAACACCATACTAACCCCATCACCATACTAACCCCATACTAACACCATACTAACACCATACTAACACCAACTAACCCCATACTAACCCCATCACCATACTAACCCCATACTAACCCCATACTAACACCATACTAACACCATACTAACCCCATACTAACAACATCCTAACCCCATACTAACACCATACTAACACCATACTAACACCACACTAACCCCATACTAACACCATACTAACCCTAACACCATACTAACCCCATCACCATACTAACCCCATACTAACCCCATACTAACCCCATCACCATACTAACACCATACTAACACCATACTAACCCCATACTAACACCACACTAACCCCATACTAACACCATACTAACACCGTTCTAACCCCATACTAACCCCATACTAACACCACACTAACCCCATACTAACACCACACTAACCCCATACTAACACCATACTAACCCCATACTAACCCTAACACCATACTAACCCCATCACCATACTAACACCATACTAATCCCATACTAACAACATACTAACACCATACTAACACCATACTAACACCATACTAACACCATCCTAACACCATACTAACACCATACTAACACCATACTAACCCCATATGAACCCCATATGAACCCCATACTAACACCATACTAACCCTAACACCATACTAACCCCATCACCATACTAACCCCATACTAACACCATACTAACCCCATCACCATACTAACCCCATCACCATACTAACCCCATCACCATACTAACCCCATACTAACATCATAATAACCCCATACTAACACCATACTAACCCCATACTAACCCCATCACCATACTAACACCATACTAACACCATACTAACCCCATACTAGCCCCATACTAACACCATACTAACACCATACTAACACCATACTAACACCATCCTAACACCATACTAACACCACACTAACACCATACTAACCCCATACTAACCCCATACTAACAACATGCTAACCCCATGCTAACCCCATCCTAACCCCATCCTAACCCCATACTAACCCCATACTAACACCATACTAACACCATACTAACCCCATGCTAACCCCATACTAACACCATGCTATCACCATACTAACACCATACTAACACCATCCTAACACCATACTAACACCATACTAACACCATACTAACACCATACTAACACCATGCTAACCCCATACTAACACCATACTAACCCCATACTAACCCCATACTAACACCATACTAACCCCATACTAACATACTAACACCACTAACACCATACTAACCCCATACTAACACCATACTAACACCATACTAACCCCATACTAACCCCATACTAACCCCATACTAACCCCATACTAACCCCATACTAACACCACACTAACCCCACACTAACACCATACTAACACCACACTAACCCCATACTAACACCATACTAACCCCATACTAACACCATACTAACCCCATACTAACACCATACTAACCCTAACACCATACTAACCCCATCACCATACTAACCCCATACTAACACCATACTAACTCCATACTAACACCATACTAACCCCATCACCATACTAACACCATACTAACCCCATACTAACACCATACTAACCCCATACTAACCCCATCACCATACTAACCCCATACTAACCCCATACTAACCCCATACTAACCCCATACTAACAACATACTAACAACATACTAACCCCATACTAACCCCATACTAAACCCATCACCATACTAACACCATACTAACACCATACTAACCCCATACTAACACCACACTAACCCCATACTAACACCATACTAACACCGTTCTAACCCCATACTAACACCACACTAACCTCATACTAACACCATACTAACCCCATACTAACCCTAACACCATACTAACCCCATCACCATACTAACACCATCACCATACTAACACCATACTAACACCATACTAACACCATACTAACCACATACTAACACCATACTAACACCATCCTAACACCATACTAACACCATACTAACACCATATGAACCCCATACTAACACCATACTAACCCCATACTAACCCCATACTAACCCCATACTAACAACATACTAACCCCATGCTAACCCCATGCTAACCCCATCCTAACCCCATACTAACACCATATTAACACCATACTAACCCCATACTAACACCATACTAACACCATGCTAACAATATCCTAACCCCATACTAACACCATACTAACCCCATACTAACACCACACTAACACCACACTAACACCACACTAACACCATACTAACACCATACTAACCCCATCACCATACTAACCCCATATTAACACCATACTAACACCATACTAACCCCACCACCATACTAACCCCATACTAACACCATACTAACCCCATCACCATACTAACCCCATACTAACATCATAATAACCCCATACTAACACCATACTAACCTCATCACCATACTAACACCATACTAACACCATACTAACCCCATACTAACACCATCCTAACCCCACATTAACCCCATACTAACACCATACTAACCCCATACTAACCCTAACACCATACTAACCCCATACTAACCCCACCACCATACTAACACCATACTAACCCCATCACCATACTAACCCCATACTAACCCCATCACCATACTAACCCCATACTAACATCATAACCCCATACTAACACCATACTAACCCCATCACCATACTAACACCATACTAACACCATACTAACCCCATACTAACACCATACTAACCCCATATTAACCCCATACTAACACCACACTAACCCCATACTAACACCATACTAACCCCATACTAACCCTAACACCATACTAACCCCATACTAACCCTAACACCATACTAACCCCATACTAACACCATACTAACCCCATCACCATACTAACCCCATACTATCATAATAACCCCATACTAACACCATACTAACCCCATCACCATACTAACACCATACTAACACCATACTAACCCCATACTAACCCCATACTAACACCATACTAACCCCATCACCATACTAACCCCATACTAACATCATAATAACCCCATACTAACACCATACTAACCCCATCACCATTCTAACCCCATACTAACACCATACTAAACCCATCACCATACTAACCCCATACTAACCCCATACTAACCCCATACTAACACCATACTAACACCATACTAACCCCAACTAACCCCATACTAACCCCACCACCATACTAACCCCATACTAACACCATACTAACCCCATCACCATACTAACCCCATACTAACATCATAATAACCCCATACTAACACCATACTAACCCCATCACCATACTAACACCATACTAACACCATACTAACCCCATCACCATACTAACCCCATACTAACATCATAATAACCCCATACTAACACCATACTAACCCCATCACCATACTAACACCATACTAACCCCATACTAACACCATACTAACACCATCCTAACCCCATATTAACCCCATATTAACCCCATACTGACCCCATGCTAACCCCATGCTAACCCCATGCTAACACCATCCTAACCCCATACTAACACCACACTAACCCCATCACCATACTAACACCATACTAACCCCATACTAACCCCATACTAACACCATACTAACACCATACTAACCCCATACTAACACCATACTAACACCATACTAACCCCATACTAACCCCATACTAACCCCACCACCATACTAACCCCATACTAACACCATACTAACCCCATCACCATACTAACCCCATACTAACATCATAATAACCCCATACTAACACCATACTAACCCCATCACCATACTAACACCATACTAACCCCATCACCATACTAACCCCATACTAACATCATAATAACCCCATACTAACACCATACTAACCCCATCACCATACTAACACCATACTAACCCCATACTAACACCATACTAACACCATCCTAACCCCATATTAACCCCATACTAACACCATCCTAACACCATACTAACACCATATGAACCCCATACTAACACCATACTAACACCATCCTAACCCCATATTAACCCCATACTAACCCCATACTAACCCCATACTAACAACATACTAACCCCATGCTAACCCCATGCTAACACCATCCTAACCCCATACTAACACCATATTAACACCATACTAACCCCATACTAACACCATGCTAACAATATCCTAACCCCATACTAACACCATACTAACCCCATACTAACACCACACTAACCCCATACTAACACCATACTAACCCCATACTAACCCTAACACCATACTAACCCCATCACCATACTAACCCCATATTAACACCATACTAACACCATACTAACCCCACCACCATACTAACCCCATACTAACACCATACTAACCCCATCACCATACTAACCCCATACTAACATCATAATAACCCCATACTAACACCATACTAACCTCATCACCATACTAACACCATACTAACACCATACTAACCCCATACTAACACCATCCTAACCCCATATTAACCCCATACTAACACCATACTAACCCCATACTAACCCTAACACCATACTAACCCCATACTAACCCCACCACCATACTAACACCATACTAACCCCATCACCATACTAACCCCATACTAACCCCATCACCATACTAACCCCATACTAACATCATAACCCCATACTAACACCATACTAACACCATACTAACACCATACTAACCCTAACACCATACTAACACCATACTAACCCCATCACCATACTAACCCCATACTATCATAATAACCCCATACTAACACCATACTAACCCCATCACCATACTAACACCATACTAACACCATACTAACCCCATACTAACCCCATACTAACACCATACTAACCCCATCACCATACTAACCCCATACTAACATCATAATAACCCCATACTAACACCATACTAACCCCATCACCATTCTAACCCCATACTAACACCATACTAAACCCATCACCATACTAACCCCATACTAACACCATACTAACCCCATACTAACCCCATCACCATACTAACACCATACTAACCCCATCACCATACTAACACCATACTAACCCCATACTAACCCCATACTAACACCATACTAACCCCAACTAACCCCATACTAACCCCACCACCATACTAACCCCATACTAACACCATACTAACCCCATCACCATACTAACCCCATACTAACACCATACTAACCCCATCACCATACTAACCCCATACTAACACCATACTAACCCCATCACCATACTAACCCCATACTAACACCATCCTAACCCCATATTAACCCCATATTAACCCCATACTGACCCCATGCTAACCCCATGCTAACCCCATGCTAACCCCATGCTAACACCATCCTAACCCCATACTAACACCACACTAACCCCATCACCATACTAACACCATACTAACCCCATACTAACCCCATACTAACACCATACTAACACCATACTAACCCCATACTAACACCATACTAACCCCATACTAACCCCATACTAACCCCTACCACCATCCTAACCCCATACTAACACCACACTAACCCCATCACCATACTAACACCATACTAACCCCATACTAACCCCATACTAACACCATACTAACACCATACTAACCCCATACTAACACCCATACTAACCCCATACTAACCCCATACTAACCCCACCACCATACTAACCCCATACTAACACCATACTAACCCCATCACCATACTAACCCCATACTAACATCATAATAACCCCATACTAACACCATACTAACCCCATCACCATACTAACACCATACTAACACCATACTAACCCCATCACCATACTAACCCCATACTAACATCATAATAACCCCATACTAACACCATACTAACCCCATCACCATACTAACACCATACTAACGCCATACTAACACCATACTAACACCATACTAACACCATATTAACCCCATACTAACACCATCCTAACACCATACTAACACCATACTAACACCATATGAACCCCATACTAACACCATACTAACACCATCCTAACCCCATATTAACCCCATACTAACCCCATACTAACCCCATACTAACAACATACTAACCCCATGCTAACCCCATGCTAACACCATCCTAACCCCATACTAACACCATATTAACACCATACTAACCCCATACTAACACCATGCTAACAATATCCTAACCCCATACTAACACCATACTAACCCCATACTAACACCACACTAACCCCATACTAACACCATACTAACCCCATACTAACCCTAACACCATACTAACCCCATCACCATACTAACCCCATATTAACACCATACTAACACCATACTAACCCCACCACCATACTAACCCCATACTAACACCATACTAACCCCATCACCATACTAACCCCATACTAACATCATAATAACCCCATACTAACACCATACTAACCTCATCACCATACTAACACCATACTAACACCATACTAACCCCATACTAACACCATCCTAACCCCATATTAACCCCATACTAACACCATACTAACCCCATACTAACCCTAACACCATACTAACCCCATACTAACCCCACCACCATACTAACACCATACTAACCCCATCACCATACTAACCCCATACTAACCCCATCACCATACTAACCCCATACTAACATCATAACCCCATACTAACACCATACTAACACCATACTAACACCATACTAACCCCATACTAACACCATACTAACCCTAACACCATACTAACCCCATACTAACACCATACTAACCCCATCACCATACTAACCCCATACTATCATAATAACCCCATACTAACACCATACTAACCCCATCACCATACTAACACCATACTAACACCATACTAACCCCATACTAACCCCATACTAACACCATACTAACCCCATCACCATACTAACCCCATACTAACATCATAATAACCCCATACTAACACCATACTAACCCCATCACCATTCTAACCCCATACTAACACCATACTAAACCCATCACCATACTAACCCCATACTAACACCATACTAACCCCATACTAACCCCATCACCATACTAACACCATACTAACCCCATCACCATACTAACACCATACTAACCCCATACTAACCCCATACTAACACCATACTAACCCCAACTAACCCCATACTAACCCCACCACCATACTAACCCCATACTAACCCCATACTAACCCCATCACCATACTAACCCCATACTAACATCATAATAACCCCATACTAACACCATACTAACCCCATCACCATACTAACACCATACTAACCCCATACTAACACCATACTAACACCATCCTAACCCCATATTAACCCCATATTAACCCCATACTAACCCCATGCTAACCCCATGCTAACCCCATGCTAACACCATCCTAACCCCATACTAACACCACACTAACCCCATCACCATACTAACCCCATACTAACCCCATACTAACACCATACTAACACCATACTAACACCATACTAACCCCAACTAACCCCATACTAACCCCACCACCATACTAACCCCATACTAACACCATACTAACCCCATCACCATACTAACCCCATACTAACATCATAATAACCCCATACTAACACCATACTAACCCCATCACCATACTAACACCATACTAACACCATACTAACCCCATCACCATACTAACCCCATACTAACATCATAATAACCCCATACTAACACCATACTAACCCCATCACCATACTAACACCATACTAACCCCATACTAACACCATACTAACACCATCCTAACCCCATATTAACCCCATACTAACCCCATACTAACCCCATGCTAACCCCATGCTAACACCATCCTAACCCCATACTAACACCACACTAACCCCATACTAACACCACACTAACACCATACTAACACCATACTAACACCACACTAACCCCATACTAACACCATACTAACACCATACTAACCCCATACTAACCGTAACACCATACTAACCCCATCACCATACTAACACCATACTAACCCCATACTAACACCATACTAACCCCATCACCATACTAACCCCATACTAACCCCATCACCATACTAACCCCATACTAACACCATACTAACCCCATACTAACACCATACTAACCCCATCACCATACTAACACCATACTAACCCCATCACCATACTAACACCATACTAACACCATACTAACCCCATACTAACACCATACTAACCCCATCACCATACTAACCCCATACTAACACCATACTAACCCCATCACCATACTAACCCCATACTAACACCATAATAACCCCATACTAACACCATACTAACCCCATACTAACCCCATCACCATACTAACCCCATACTAACACCATACTAACCCGATACTAACACCACACTAACACCATACTAACCCCATCACCATACTAACCCCATACTAACACCATACTAACCCCATCACCATACTAACACCATAATAACCCCATACTAACACCACACTAACCCCATACTAACACCACACTAACCCCATACTAACACCACACTAACCCCATACTAACACCATACTAACCCCATACTAACCCTAACACCATACTAACCCCATCACCATACTAACCCCATACTAACACCATACTAACCCCATCACCATACTAACCCCATACTAACCCCATCACCATACTAACCCCATACTAACACCATACTAACCCCATACTAACACCATACTAACACCATCACCATACTAACACCATACTAACCCCATCACCATACTAACACCATACTAACCCCATACTAACACCATACTAACCCCATCACCATACTAACCCCATACTAACACCATACTAACCCCATCACCATACTAACCCCATACTAACACCATAATAACCCCATACTAACCCCATCACCATACTAACCCCATACTAACCCCATACTAACACCATACTAACACCATACTAACCCCATCACCATACTAACACCATACTAACCCCATCACCATACTAACCCCATACTAACACCATAATAACCCCATACTAACACCATACTAACCCCATACTAACCCCATCACCATACTAACTCCATAATAACACCATACTAACACCATACTAACCCGGTCATGTGTCTTCTCAGTGAGGTTGAGACTGATCTACTACCTGGTCATGTGTCTTCTCAGTGAAGTTGACACTGATCTACTACCAGGTCATGCCTGAGAAGACACATGACCTGGTAGTAGACCAGTGTCAACATGACTGAGAAGACTCATGACCTGGTAGTAGATCAGTGTCAACCTGACTGTGAAGACTCAAGCCTGAGTCACAGTCACAGCCGTGGTGCACAGAGGCTAAGAGCTGAGAAGACACACACACGGTAATTGGTACTATTGAAAAGGAACCTCGATCCAACGCTCAGACTCCGACTCTGACGGGAACAGAACCCTTCTATCCCCATGGAAACACATCATCGGTTGCCATAGTTTTTGAATAGTTGATGTTAATTTTCTGGCCTATCCTCACAAAGAATCAATTTACTCTTCCTCTGAATAACAGTGCCCAGTCTGGGAGAAGGCATTTGAAAGGTGACCGTCTAGTGAATAAACCGGTTGTCTTCCATTTCGCTTGTGATAATCTCAGGAGGATTTAGAGAGCTCTCAACATGAAACAAGACTAAATCATTTCATATTGAAACAAGACTACTGTCTCTTGGTTACAGATGGTCCAAATCACAGGGTGCTTCAAGCTGAAGTTTTAATGAGTCGGGATGCGTTTGAATGGTGTCTCTAAACCGCTCAGTGGACATTTAGGATACAAATCCCCTGTCCTCAGTTACATGGAATAGTGTTGTACAATCACTAATTATGTTATTTTACAGTTATAAGAAATGTGAAATATCATAGTAAGTTGTCTATAGTTAGCATCTTGGTTTAAACAGAGATATCAGGTTAATACCCGTACAGTTAGCGTCTTGGTCCAGACAGAGATATCAGGTTAATACCTGTACAGTTAGCGTCTTGGTCCAGACAGAGATATCAGGTTAATACATGTACAGTTAGCGTCTTGGTCCAGAAAGAGATATCAGGTTAATGCCCATACACTTAGCGTCTTGGTCCAGACAGAGATATCAGGTTAATACCCGTACAGTTAGCGTCTTGGTCCAGACAGAGATATCAGGTTAATACCTGTACAGTTAGCGTCTTGGTCCAGACAGAGATATCAGGTTAATACCCGTATAGTGAGCATCTTGGTCCAGAAAGAGATATCAGTAACCGCACAGTTAGCGTCTTGGTCCAGAAAGAGATATCAGTAACCGCACAGTTAGCGTCTTGGTCCAGACAGAGATATCCGTAACCGTACAGTTAGCGTCTTGGTCCAGACAGAGATATCAGGTTAGTACCGGTACAGTTAGCATCTTGGTCCAGACAGAGATATCAGGTTAATACCGGTACAGTTAGCATATTGGTCCAGACAGAGATATCAGTAACCGTACAGTTAGCGTCTTGGTCCAGACAGAGATATCAGTAACCGTACAGTTAGCGTCTTGGTCCAGACAGAGATATCAGTACCTGTACAGTTAGCATCTTGGTCCAGACAGAGATATCAGTACCGGTACAGTTAGCATCTTGGTCCAGACAGAGATATCAGTAACCGTACAGTTAGCGTCTTGGTCCAGACAGAGATATCAGTACCTGTACAGTTAGCGTCTTGATCCAGACAGAGATATCAGTACCGGTACAGTTAGCATCTTGGTCCAGACAGAGATATCAGTACCGGTACAGTTAGCATCTTGGTCCAGACAGAGATATCAGTACCTGTACAGTTAGCGTCTTGGTCCAGACAGAGATATCAGTAACCGTACAGTTAGCGTCTTGGTCCAGACAGAGATATCAGGTTAATACCCGTACAGTTAGCGTCTTGGTCCAGACAGAGATATCAGGTTAATACCCGTACAGTTAGCGTCTTGGTCCAGACAGAGATATCAGTACCCGTACAGTTAGCATCTTGGTCCAGACAGAGATATCAGGTTAATACCCGTACAGTTAGCGTCTTGGTCCAGACAGAGATATCAGGTTAGTACCGGTACAGTTAGCATCTTGGTCCAGACAGAGATATCAGTACCTGTACAGTTAGCGTCTTGGTCGAGACAGAGATATCAGGTTAATACCCGTACAGTTAGCGTCTTGGTCCAGACAGAGATATCAGTAACCGTACAGTTAGCGTCTTGGTCCAGACAGAGATATCAGTAACCGTACAGTTAGCGTCTTGGTCCAGACAGAGATATCAGTTTAATACCTGTACAGTTAGCGTCTTGGTCCAGACAGAGATATCAGGTTAATACCCGTACAGTTAGCGTCTTGGTCCAGCTAGGTCATGAGATCAACTCAAATCGAGGATATATACAACAATTACGAAATCAATTGTGCAGGTTAATAGGTAATTGAGGTAATATGTACATGTAGGTAGAGGTAAAGACAATCAGGATAGATAATAGACAGTAACAGCAGTGTTGGTAGTTGAGGTAATGTGTACATGTAAGTAGGGGTAAAGACTAGACAACAGGATAGATAATAGACAGAGTAGCAGCATATGAAGACTGTGTGTGTGTGTGTGTGTGTCAGTGTAGTGTGTGTGTGTCAGTGTGTGTGTGTGTGTCAGTGTGTGTGTGTGTGTGTGTGTCAGTGTAGTGTGTGTGTGTGTCAGTGTAGTGTGTGTGTGTGTCAGTGTAGTGTGTGTGTGTCAGTGTAGTGTGTGTGTGTGTGTCAGTGTAGTGTGTGTGTGTCAGTGTAGTGTGTGTGTGTGTCAATGAAGTGTTCATCAGTCTTATGGCTTGGGGGAGGTAGAAGCTGTTCAGGAGCCTTTTGGTCCCAGACTTAGTGCTCCGGTACCACTTGCCTTGAGGCAGCAGAGAGAACAGTGACTGTAAATAACATCATCAGGTATTCTAACTCAGGCAAACCTTTTTAGACTCCATTAATGTTAGAGATTAAGCACCAGCTGTTGTTAATAAAGAGACACACACCGCCACGCCGGATATTGCCGGACTCTGCAGTCCTGACTTGCCGATGTATAGAAAAACAATGTTCCGGTCAGAGATGCCATCCATTGTTCTGGCGAGTGTTTTTCTTTTAGATACAGAGTGATAGGTCACACAGAATGCTCTCTACGTCTCCTCAGAAGTCACGCATGGGGCGGCAGGGTAGCTAAGTGTTTAGAGCGTTGAACTAGTAACTGGAAGGTTGCAAGTTCAAATCCCCCGAGCTGACAAGGTACACATCTGTCGTTCTGCCCCTGAACAGACAGTTAACCCACTGTTCCTTGGCCGTCATTGAAAATAAGAATGTGTTCTTAACTGACTTGCCTAGTTAAGTAAAGGAAAAAATAAACACTCCACTTGTAACGGCTTTCTAATGGTGAAGGAGAGTCGGACCAAACTGCAGCGTGTCTATTGCGATTCATCTTTAATAAAAAAACGTAACACACAACAAAACACTAACACTACAAAAACGAAAACAGCCTATACAAGTGTCTACTAACCTCTAACCAGGACATCAAGACACACAGGACAATCACCCACAATACAACCAAAGAATATGGCTGCCTAAATATGGTTCCCAATCAGAGACAACGGTAAACACCTGCCTCTGATTGAGAACCACTTCAGACAGCCATAGACTCTCCTAGAACACCCCACTAAGCTACAATCCCACTATACACACATACCAAAATCCCAAGACAAAACACACCACAATACAAAAACTCTATGCCACACCCTGGCCTGACCCAATACACGAAGAAAACACTAAATACTTAGACCAGGGCGTGACACCACTAGCTAATGAAATGTCCTATTAGCTAATTACCTGTCCTATTAACTAATTACCTGTCCTATTAACTAATTTTGACAAAGGGACAAAACACCTTTTTATTCTCACTTCAGACTGTGTACATTTATAAGACTAAGTTCCACTATACTGAACAAAAAAATATAAAAGCAACATGTAAAGTGTTGGTCCCATGTTTCCTGTTTCCTGTTTCATGTTTCATGTTTCCTGTTTCATGAGTTGAAATACAATATCCCAGAAAATGGTTCCAATGCACAAAAAAGCTTATTTCCTTAAAATGTTGAGCACAGATTTGTTTACATCCCTGTATTTCTCATTTTTCAAGATAATCCATCCACCTGACAGGCGCTGATTAAACAGCATGATCATTACACAGGTGCACCTTGTGCTGGGGGGACAATAAAAGGCCACTCTAAAATGTGCAGTTTTGTCACACAACACAATGCCAGAGATGTCTCAAGTTTTTTGATGGAGTGTTCAATTGACTCCAGGAATGTACACCAGAGCTGTTGTTAGAGAATCTTCACATCTGGCTTCTTCATCTGTGAGATCGTCTGAGACCAGCCACCCTGACAGCTGATGAATCTGTGCGTTTGCACAACTAAAGAATTTCTGCACAAACTGGCAGAAAAACATCTCAGGGAAGCTCATCTGCGTACTCGTCCTCCTCACCAGGGTCTTGACCTGACTGCAGTTTGGTGTCGTGGCCACTTGCATTCTGGGGAAGTGTGCTTTTCACGGATGAATGCCGGTTTCAACTGTTCCGGGCAGATGAGACAGCGTGTAGGGGAGGGGTTTGCTGATGTCAACATTGTGAACAGACTGTCCCATGGTGGCGGTGGGGTTATGGTATGGCATAAGCTACGGACAACAAACATAATTGCATTTTATGTCATTTGAATGCACAGAGATTCCATGACGAGATCCTGAGGCCATTGATCCACCGCCATCCCCTCATGTTTCAGCATCATAATGCACAATAACATGTTACAAGGATCTGTACACAATTTCTGGAAGCTGAAAATATCCCAATTATTCCATGGCCTGCATCCTCATCAGACATGTCACACATTGAGCATGTTTGGGATGCTCTGGATCGACGTGTATGACACTGTGTTTCAGTTCCAATATCCAGCAACTTCACACAGCCATTTGAAGGAGAGTGGGACAACATTCCACAGGCCACAATCAACAGCCTGATCAACTCTATGTGAAGGAGATGTGTCGCGCTGCTTGAGGCAAATGGTGGATCACACCAGATACTGACTGGTTTTCTGATCCATGCCCCTACTTTTTTTTTGTTTAAGGTATTTGTGATGATGAGGGACTAATGAATTAATTGAAATTGACTGTTTTCCTTATATGAACTTTAACTCAGTAAAATCTTTGAAATTGTTGCATGTTGTGTTTATATATATTTTTCAGCGTAGAAATATAAATCAGAGAAGTTTAATATCTTTCGAACCCTAGAACACTTATACAGAAAATATTTTTGACGGGTTTTGACTTTAAGTCAGATTTTCTTTTTTAATAGTAAATATGATATTCTGTGTAGTCTCTGAAATGATCTGATAAACTTTAATCCGTAAGATTTATGGATGTTTAGGTGACCTTCCATTATCTGCATGTCCTCTGTATACAAATCAAATCAAATGTATTTATATATATATATATATAATGTATTTATATAGCCCTTCGTACATCAGCTGATTTCTCAAAGTGCTGTACAGAAACCCAGCCTAAAACGCCCAAACAGCAAGCAATGCAGGTGTAGAAGCACGTTGGCTAGGAAAATCTCCCTAAAAAGGCCAAACCCTAGGAAGAAACCTAGAGACGAACCAGGCTATGTAGGGTGGCCAGTCCTCTTCTGGCCTTACCGGGTGGAGATTATAAACCTAGAGAGGAACCAGGCTATGAGGGGTGGACAGTCCTCTTCTGGCTGTGACAGGGTGGAGATTATAAACCTAGAGAGGAACCAGGCTATGAGGGGTGGCCAGTCCTCTTCTGGCTGTGCCGGGTGGAGATTATAAACCTAGAGAGGAACCAGGCTATGAGGGGTGGCCAGTCCTCTTCTGGCTGTGACAGGGTGGAGATTATAAACCTAGAGAGGAACCAGGCTATGATGGGTGGCCAGGCCTCTTCTGGCTGTGCCGGGTGGAGATTATAAACCTAGAGAGGAACCAGGCTATGATGGGTGGCCAGGCCTCTTCTGGCTGTGCCGGGTTGAGATTATAAACCTAGAGAGGAACCAGGCTCTGAGGGGTGGCCAGTCCTCTTCTGGCTGTGCCGGGTTGAGATTAGAAACCTAGAGAGGAACCAGGCTCTGAGGGGTGGCCAGGCCTCTTCTGGCTGTGACAGGGTGGAGATTATAAACCTAGAGAGGAACCAGGCTATGATGGGTGGCCAGGCCTCTTCTGGCTGTGCCGGGTGGAGATTATAAACCTAGAGAGGAACCAGGCTATGATGGGTGGCCAGGCCTCTTCTGGCTGTGCCGGGTTGAGATTATAAACCTAGAGAGGAACCAGGCTCTGAGGGGTGGCCAGTCCTCTTCTGGCTGTGCCGGGTTGAGATTAGAAACCTAGAGAGGAACCAGGCTCTGAGGGGTGGCCAGGCCTCTTCTGGCTGTGACAGGGTGGAGATTATAAACCTAGAGAGGAACCAGGCTCTGAGGGGTGGCCAGTCCTCTTCTGCCTGTGCCGGGTGGAGATTATTCACTACATAGGAGGAAATACAGCTGACCTCAATGGCACTCAACTTAGAGTCGATACTAAACAATCTCCATCTTTACAGTAAATACAGCTGACTGCACAGATATAAATATAGGATTATGAACCATCATTTAACCTGCATCATAAAATGGCACCCTATTCCCTACACAGTGCACTACTTTTGACCAGAACCCCATTAGAGAATAGGGTGCATTTGGGACATCCTCAGATAATATTGGACACTTTTTCCTAAATGCATTAACATGGAAGGTGTCTGGTGTCTGCTCTCGGTGCTTTAAAATATAATGTCAATTTTATACTCACACTCTAGGAAAAAAATGTTAAATTCATATCCACACTACAGAAAAAATATAT
>NC_088414.1:46393111-46405611 GCF_034236695.1 Oncorhynchus nerka
CCGTTCCCCTCACAGCTCCGTAGGCAAGCACCATGGTCTTGTAGCGGATTGGAAGCCAGTGGAGGGAGCGGAGGAGCGGGGTATTATTTGATTTCTGGATGAGTTGTAGGGGTTTAATGGCACAGGCAGGGAGCCCAGCCAACAGCGAGTTGCAGTAATCCAGACGGGAGATGACAAGTGCCTGGATTAGGACCTTTGTGTGAGGCAGGGTTATTATGTTGTAGAGCATGAACCTACAGGAACGGGCCACCGCCTTGATGTTATTATGATGTATTATTATTTACTATTTATTACTATTTATTATTATTTATTACTATTTATTACTATTTATTATTATTTATTACTATTTATTATTATTTATTACTATTTATTATTATTTATTATTATTTATTACTATTTATTATTATTTATTACTATTTATTATTATTTATTATTATTTATTATTATTTATTATTATTTATTACTATTTATTATTATTTATTATTATTTATTATTATTTATTACTATTTATTATTATTTATTATTATTTATTATTATTTATTATTATTTATTACTATTTATTACTATTTATTATTATTTATTACTATTTATTATTATTTATTACTATTTATTACTATTTATTACTATTTATTATTATTTATTATTATTTATGAACATAAACCCTTTTCTAACGGCTGTTTTCTTTCCTTTAGTTTCTTTGTTCTTCTTTGTTGTTCTGCGTTCCCCTCTCTGTGTGTGTGTGTCTCTCCACAGTAGACGAGTTGGGAAAACAGAGCGAGACCTGGGGGTATTCTCTCCTTTAAAGGAATCAATTTGTACACAGCGTTCAGCTCCTCTTCTCCTCATCACAGACTGCAAGGCACGCACACACACACACACACACACACACACACACACACACACACCACACACACACACACACACACACGAATGTACGTATAGGTAAAAACACACAAACACACACACACGCATACACACACACATACACACAGACAGCTACACAAACAAATGCATGGAAGAATGCACACTCACGCAGCCATTTGCCTATGCAACCACACCACCCTGACATAAAATCAAATAAATTTGTATTTTCACATGCCACATACCATGAAATAGTTGTTTACGAGCCAATGATGCAGAGTTTAAAAAAAATCATTATTTAAATATTAACACAAGAGGAATATCATACACAAGAATGGAGCTATATACAGGAAGTACCAGATCACTGTGGAGCTATATACAGGAAGTACCAGATCAATGTGGAGCTATATACAGGAAGTACCAGATCAATGTGGAGCTATATACAGGAAGTACCAGATCGATGTGGAGCTATATACAGGAAGTAGCAGATCAATGTGGAGCTATATACAGGAAGTACCAGATCAACGTGGAGCTATATACAGGAAGTACCAGATCACTGTGGAGCTATATACAGGAAGTACCAGATCACTGTGGAGCTATATACAGGAAGTACCAGATCACTGTGGAGCTATATACAGGAAGTACCAGATCAACGTGGAGCTATATACAGGAAGTACCAGATCACAGTGGAGCTATATACAGGAAGTACCAGATCACTGTGGAGCTATATACAGGAAGTACCAGATCAATGTGGAGCTATATACAGGGAGTACCAGATCACTGTGGAGCTATATACAGGAAGTACCAGATCAATGTGGAGCTATATACAGGAAGTACCAGATCAATGTGGAGCTATATACAGGAAGTACCAGATCACTGTGGAGCTATATACAGGAAGTACCAGATCAATTGGAGCTATATAGAGGAAGTAACAGATCAATGTGGAGCTATATACAGGAAGTAACAGATCAATGTGGAGCTATATACAGGAAGTGCCAGTTCAATATGGAGCTATGTACAGGAAGTACCTGCTCAATATGGAGCTATATAAATGAAGTACCAGATCAATATGGAGCTATATACAGGAAGTACCAGATCAATGTGGAGCTATATACAGGAAGCACCAGATCAATGTGGAGCTATATACAGGAAGTACCAGATCAATGTGGAGCTATATACAGGAAGTACCAGATCAATGTGGAGCTATATACAGGAAGTACCAGATCACTGTGGAGCTATATACAGGAAGTACCAGATCACTGTGGAGCTATATACAGGAAGTACCAGATCAACGTGGAGCTATATACAGGAAGTACCAGATCACAGTGGAGCTATATACAGGAAGTACCAGATCACTGTGGAGCTATATACAGGAAGTACCAGATCAATGTGGAGCTATATACAGGGAGTACCAGATCACTGTGGAGCTATATACAGGAAGTACCAGATCAATGTGGAGCTATATACAGGAAGTACCAGATCAATGTGGAGCTATATACAGGAAGTACCAGATCACTGTGGAGCTATATACAGGAAGTACCAGATCAATTGGAGCTATATAGAGGAAGTAACAGATCAATGTGGAGCTATATACAGGAAGTAACAGATCAATGTGGAGCTATATACAGGAAGTGCCAGTTCAATATGGAGCTATGTACAGGAAGTACCTGCTCAATATGGAGCTATATAAATGAAGTACCAGATCAATATGGAGCTATATACAGGAAGTACCAGATCAATGTGGAGCTATATACAGGAAGCACCAGATCAATGTGGAGCTATATACAGGAAGTACCAGATCAATGTGGAGCTATATACAGGAAGTACCAGATCAATGTGGAGCTATATACAGGAAGTACCAGATCAATGTGGAGCTATATACAGGAAGCACCAGATCAATGTGGAGCTATATACAGGAAGTACCAGATCAATGTGGAGCTATATACAGGAAGTACCAGATCAATGTGGAGCTATATACAGGAAGCACCAGATCAATGTGGAGCTATATACAGGAAGTACCAGATCAACATTGAGCTATACACAGGAAGTAGCAGATCAATGTGAAGCTATATACAGGAAGTACCAGTACCAGATCAATTTGGAGCTATATACAGGAAGTACCAGTACCAGATTAATGTGGAGCTATATACAGGAAGTAAAAGTACCAGATCAATGTGGAGCTATATACAGGGAGTAAAAGTACCAGATCAATGTGGAGCTATATACAGGAAGTACCAGATCAATATGGAGCTATATACAGGAAGTACCAGTACCAGATCAATGCTGAGCTATATACAGGAACTACCAGATCAATGTGGAGCTATATACAGGAAGTACCAGATCAATGTTGAGCTATATACAGGAAGTACCAGTACCATATCAATGTGGAGCTATATACAGGAAGTACAAGATCAATGTGGAGCTATATACAGGAAGTACCAGATCAATGTGGAGCTATATACAGGAAGTACCAGATCAATGTGGAGCTATATACAGGAAGTACCAGATCAATGTGGAGCTATATACAGGAAATACCAGTACCAGATCAATGTGTAGCTTATATACGTACCTACCTCAAATACCTTATTATCTATCCTGATTCCTAGTCAATTTATGTTTTTAGTTCAGCCCAGTGTTTTTCAAATGACTAAATACTAGTAAATACATGTCAAATCCATGTAATGGAAACACTGCCCATCTGTGTGTGTTAGGCACATCTTCAATATGGAGTATTAAGGTTTTTATGGCCTGCCTCTGGCTCCTGTCCTCTGGCAAGCACGCTATCAGGCTAGTGCACACACACACACACACACACGCTCCAGCGCACACACACACACACACAGAGCACAGAGCACACACACACACACGCACAGAGCACACATGCACACACGCTCAAGCACACACACACACACACACACACACGCACAGAGCACACATGCACACACGCTCAAGCACACACACACACACACACACACACACACACACACACACACACACACACACACACACACACACACACGCTCCATTGCTAGTGTCCTCGAATTCCCAGTGGTTTGTGATTACTGTCATTTCCCCCCTTACACAGTGGCAGGTTCTGTCTGAAATGAGGATTCAGGCTTTAGGTTATTTTTCTAGTAATCCAAAAGAGTAAAAATGGTGTTTCTGTGTCCCCATCATACTGTTTTATTCATGTTGTTCTCTGAAGTGAGAGTCTGAAAGCTTTAGGAGAGAGTTGTTTCTGATAGAATTGAAAAGGGATTTACTGGCACGGGAAACGCATGTTTACATTGACAAAGCAAGTGAAAATAAACAATAAACAAAATTGATAAGAAATAAATTCATCACCAAAAATGTATTAGAAATAAACAGCAAACAAAAATATAAGACTTTTTCCAAATTTTGGTGCGTTACAGCGTTGGTCTCAGTGTCAGAAAGGTACAGAACGGCAGGCGGTCTCAGGGTCAGGGCAGGGTCAGGCAGTCTCAGTCTCAGGGCAGGCAGTCTCAGGGCAGGCAGTCTCAGGGTCAGGGCAGGCAGTCTCAGTCTCAGGGCAGGCAGTCTCAGTCTCAGGGCAGGCGGTCTCAGGGTCAGGGCAGGCGGTCTCAGGGTCAGGGCAGGCGGTCTCAGGGTCAGGGCAGGGTCAGGCAGTCTCAGTCTCAGGGCAGGCAGTCTCAGGGCAGGCAGTCTCAGTCTCAGTCTCAGGGTCAGGGCAGGCAGTCTCAGTCTCAGGGCAGGCAGTCTCAGTCTCAGGGTCAGGGCAGGGTTAGGCAGTCTCAGTCTCAGGGTCAGGGCAGGCAGGCTCAGGGTCATGGCAGTCTCAGGGTCAGGGCAGGCAGTCTCAGGGTCAGGGCAGGGTCAGGGCAGGCAGTCTCAGGGCCGTCTCAGGGTCAGGGCAGTCTCAGGGTCAGGGTGAGGCCAGTCTCAGGGTCAGGGCAGTCTCAGGGTCAGGGCAGGGTCAGGGCAGGCAGTCTCAGGGTCAGGGCAGTCTCAGGGCAGGGTCAGGGCAGTCTCAGTCTCAGGGCAGGCAGTCTCAGTCTCAGGGTAAGGGCAGGGTCAGGGTCAGGGCAGGCAGTCTCAGGGCAGGCGGTCTCAGGGTCAGGTCAGGGTCAGGCAGTCTCAGGGCAGGCAGTCTCAGGGTCAGGGCAGGGTCAGGGCAGGCAGTCTCAGTCTCACGGCAGGCAGTCTCCGGGTCAGGGCAGGGTCAGGGAAGGCAGTCTCAGGGCAGGCAGTCTCAGTGCAGGCAGTCTCAGGGTCAGGGCAGGCAGTCTCAGTCTCAGGGCAGGCAGTCTCAGTCTCAGGGCAGGCAGTCTCAGTCTCAGGGCAGGCAGTCTCAGGGCAGGCAGTCTCAGGGCAGGCAGTCTCAGGGTCAGGGCAGGCAGTCTCAGTCTCAGGGCAGGCAGTCTCGGGGTCAGGGCAGGCAGTCTCAGGGTCAGGGCAGTCTCAGTCTCAGGGCAGGCAGTCTCAGGGTCAGGGCAGGCAGTCCCAGGGTCAGGGCAGGCAGTCTCGGGCAGTCTCAGGGTCAGGGCAGGCAGTCCCGGGCAGTCTCAGGGTCAGGGCAGTCAGGGTCAGGGCAGTCTCAGGGTCAGGGCAGTCTCAGGGTCAGGGCAGTCTCAGGGTCACGGCAGGCAGTCTCGGACAGTCTCAGGGTCAGGGCAGGCAGTCTCAGGGGCAGGCATCTCAGGGTCAGGGCAGTCTCAGGGTCAGGGCAGGCTGTCTCGGGCAGTCTCAGGGTCAGGGCAGGCAGTCTCAGGGTCAGGGCAGTCTCAGGGTCAGGGAAGGCAGTCTCAGGGTCAGGGCAGTCTCAGGGTCAGGGCAGGCAGTCTCAGTCTCAGGGCAGGCAGTCTCAGTCTCAGGGCAGGCAGTCTCGGGGTCAGGGCAGGCAGTCTCAGGGTCAGGGCAGTCTCAGTCTCAGGGCAGGCAGTCTCAGGGTCAGGGCAGGCAGTCTCAGGGTCAGGGCAGGCAGTCTCAGGGTCAGGGCAGTCTCAGGGTCAGGGAAGTCTCCGGGCCAGGGCAGGCAGTCTCGGGCAGTCTCAGGGTCAGGGCAGGCAGTCTCGGGCAGTCTCAGGGTCAGGGCAGGCAGTCTCAGGGGCAGGCAGTCTCAGGGTCAGGGCAGTCTCAGGGTCAGTGCAGGCTGTCTCGGGCAGTCTCAGGGTCAGGGCAGGCAGTCTCAGGGTCAGGGCAGTCTCAGGGTCAGGGAAGGCAGTCTCAGGGTCAGGGCATCTCAGGGTCAGGGCAGTCTCAGGGTCAGGGCAGGCTGTCTCGGGCAGTCTCAGGGTCAGGGCAGGCAGTCTCAGGGTCAGGGCAGTCTCAGGGTCAGGGAAGGCAGTCTCAGGGTCAGGGCAGTCTCAGGGTCAGGGCAGGCAGTCTCAGTCTCAGGGCAGGCAGTCTCAGTCTCAGGGCAGGCAGTCTCGGGGTCAGGGCAGGCAGTCTCAGGGTCAGGGCAGTCTCAGTCTCAGGGCAGGCAGTCTCAGGGTCAGGGCAGGCAGTCTCAGGGTCAGGGCAGGCAGTCTCAGGGTCAGGGCAGGCAGTCTCAGGGTCAGCGCAGTCTCAGGGTCAGGGAAGTCTCCGGGCCAGGGCAGGCAGTCTCGGGCAGTCTCGGGCAGTCTCAGGGTCAGGGCAGGCAGTCTCAGGGGCAGGCAGTCTCAGGGTCAGGGCAGTCTCAGGGTCAGGGCAGGCAGTCTCGGGCAGTCGCAGGGTCAGGGCAGTCTCAGGGTCAGGGCAGGCAGTCTCGGACAGTCTCAGAGTCAGGGCAGGCAGTCTCAGGGTCAGGGCAGTCTCAGGGTCAGGGCAGGCAGTCTCGGGCAGTCTCAGGGTCAGGGGAGGCAGTCTCAGGGTCAGGGCAGTCTCAGGGTCAGGGCAGGCAGTCTCAGGGTCAGGGCAGTCTCAGGGTCAGGGCAGGCAGGCTCAGGGTCATGGCAGTCTCAGGGTCAGGGCAGGCAGTCTCAGGGTCAGGGTCAGGGCAGTCTCAGGGTCAGGGCAGTCTCAGGGTCAGGGCAGGGTCAGGGCAGGCAGTCTCAGGGCCGTCTCAGGGTCAGGGCAGTCTCAGGGTCAGGGTGAGGCCAGTCTCAGGGTCAGGGCAGTCTCAGGGTCAGGGCAGGGTCAGGGCAGGCAGTCTCAGGGTCAGGGCAGTCTCAGGGCAGGGTCAGGGCAGTCTCAGTCTCAGGGCAGGCAGTCTCAGTCTCAGGGTAAGGGCAGGGTCAGGGTCAGGGCAGGCAGTCTCAGGGCAGGCGGTCTCAGGGTCAGGTCAGGGTCAGGCAGTCTCAGGGCAGGCAGTCTCAGGGCAGGCAGTCTCAGGGTCAGGGCAGGGTCAGGGCAGGCAGTCTCAGTCTCACGGCAGGCAGTCTCCGGGTCAGGGCAGGGTCAGGGAAGGCAGTCTCAGGGCAGGCAGTCTCAGTGCAGGCAGTCTCAGGGTCAGGGCAGGCAGTCTCAGTCTCAGGGCAGGCAGTCTCAGGGCAGGCAGTCTCAGGGCAGGCAGTCTCAGGGTCAGGGCAGGCAGTCTCAGTCTCAGGGCAGGCAGTCTCAGGGTCAGGGCAGGCAGTCTCAGGGTCAGGGCAGGCAGTCTCGGGCAGTCTCAGGGTCAGGGCAGGCAGTCTCGGGCAGTCTCAGGGTCAGGGCAGGCAGTCTCGGGCAGTCTCAGGGTCAGGACAGTCTCAGGGTCAGGGCAGTCTCATGGTCAGGTCAGGCAGTCTCGGACAGTCTCAGGGTCAGGGCAGGCAGTCTCAGGGGCAGGCATCTCAGGGTCAGGGCAGTCTCAGGGTCAGGGCAGGCTGTCTCGGGCATTCTCAGGGTCAGGGCAGGCAGTCTCAGGGTCAGGGCAGTCTCAGGGTCAGGGAAGGCAGTCTCAGGGTCAGGGCAGTCTCAGGGTCAGGGCAGGCAGTCTCAGTCTCAGGGCAGGCAGTCTCAGTCTCAGGGCAGGCAGTCTCGGGGTCAGGGCAGGCAGTCTCAGGGTCAGGGCAGTCTCAGTCTCAGGGCAGGCAGTCTCAGGGTCAGGGCAGGCAGTCTCAGGGTCAGGGCAGGCAGTCTCAGGGTCAGGGCAGGCCGTCTCAGGGTCAGGGCAGTCTCAGGGTCAGGGCAGTCTCCGGGCCAGGGCAGGCAGTCTCGGGCAGTCTCAGGGTCAGGGCAGGCAGTCTCGGGCAGTCTCAGGGTCAGGGCAGGCAGTCTCAGGGGCAGGCAGTCTCAGGGTCAGGGCAGTCTCAGGGTCAGGGCAGGCTGTCTCGGGTAGTCTCAGGGTCAGGGCAGGCAGTCTCAGGGTCAGGGCAGTCTCAGGGTCAGGGCAGGCAGGCAGGCTCAGTCTCAGGGCCGTCTCAGGGTCAGGGCAGTCTCAGGGTCAGGGTGAGGCCAGTCTCAGGGTCAGGGCAGTCTCAGGGTCAGGGCAGGGTCAGGGTAGGCAGTCTCAGGGTCAGGGCAGTCTCAGGGCAGGGTCAGGGCAGTCTCAGGGTCAGGGCCGTCTCAGGGTCAGGGTCAGGGCAGTCTCAGGGTCAGGGTCAGGGCAGTCTCAGGGTCAGGGCAGTCTCAGGGTCAGGGCAGGGACAGGGAAGGCAGTCTCAGGGTCAGGGCAGTGTCAGGGTCAGGGCAGTCTCAGAGTCAGGGCAGTCTCAGGGCAGGGTCAGGGCAGTCTCAGGGTCAGGGCAGGCAGTCTCAGGGTCAGGGCAGTCTCAGGGTCAGGGTAGTCTCAGGGTCAGGGCAGTCTCAGGGTCAGGGCAGTCTCAGGGTCAGGGCAGTCTCAGTCTCAGGGCAGGCAGTCTCAGGGCAGGGTCAGGGCAGTCTCAGGGTCAGGGCAGTCTCAGGGTCAGGGAAGGCAGTCTCAGGGTCAGGGCAGTCTCAGGGTCAGGGCAGGCAGTCTCAGTCTCAGGGCAGGCAGTCTCAGTCTCAGGGCAGGCAGTCTCGGGGTCAGGGCAGGCAGTCTCAGGGTCAGGGCAGTCTCAGGGCAGGCAGTCTCAGGGTCAGGGCAGGCAGTCTCAGGGTCAGGGCAGGCAGTCTCAGGGTCAGGGCAGGCCGTCTCAGGGTCAGGGCAGTCTCAGGGTCAGGGCAGTCTCCGGGCCAGGGCAGGCAGTCTCGGGCAGTCTCAGGGTCAGGGCAGGCAGTCTCGGGCAGTCTCAGGGTCATGGCAGGCAGTCTCAGGGGCAGGCAGTCTCAGGGTCAGGGCAGTCTCAGGGTCAGGGCAGGCTGTCTCGGGCAGTCTCAGGGTCAGGGCAGGCAGTCTCAGGGTCAGGGCAGTCTCAGGGTCAGGGCAGGCAGGCTCAGTCTCAGGGCCGTCTCAGGGTCAGGGCAGTCTCAGGGTCAGGGTGAGGCCAGTCTCAGGGTCAGGGCAGTCTCAGGGTCAGGGCAAGGTCAGGGTAGGCAGTCTCAGGGTCAGGGCAGTCTCAGGGCAGGGTCAGGGCAGTCTCAGGGTCAGGGCAGTCTCAGGGTCAGGGCCGTCTCAGGGTCAGGGTCAGGGCAGTCTCAGGGTCAGGGTCAGGGCAGTCTCAGGGTCAGGGCAGTCTCAGGGTCAGGGCAGGGACAGGGAAGGCAGTCTCAGGGTCAGGGCAGTGTCAGGGTCAGGGCAGTCTCAGGGTCAGGGCAGTCTCAGGGCATGGTCAGGGCAGTCTCAGGGTCAGGGCAGGCAGTCTCAGGGTCAGGGCAGTCTCAGGGTCAGGGTAGTCTCAGGGTCAGGGCAGTCTCAGGGTCAGGGCAGTCTCAGGGTCAGGGCAGTCTCAGTCTCAGGGCAGGCAGTCTCAGGGTCAGGGCAGGGTCAGGGTCAGGATCAGGGTCAGGGCAGTCTCAGGCAGAATGGTCAAAACTGGGAAGATACATCTACACACAATATTCTATAATGACAAAGCAAATACAGGATTTTAGAAATGTTTGCAAATGTGTTATATTAAAACCTTTAATATCATATTTACATAAGTATTCAGATCCTTTACTCAGTACTTTGTTGAAGCACGTTTCGCAGTGATCACAGCCTGGAGTCTTCTTGGGTATGACGCTACAAGCTTGGCTCACCTGTATTTGGGGAGTTTCTCCCATTCTTCTCTGCAGATCCTCTCAAGCTCTGTCAGGTTGGATGGGGACTGTTGATGCACAGCTATTTTCAGGTCTGTCCAGAGATGCTTGATCGGGTTCAAGACCAGGCTCTGGCTGGGCCATTCAAGGATATTCAGAGACTTGTCCCAAAGCCACTCCTGCATTGTCTTGGCTGTGTGCTTAGGGTCGTTGTCCTGTTGGAAGGTGAACATTCCGTCCCAGTCTGAGGTCCTGAGCTCTCTGGAGCAGGTTTTCATCAAGGATCTCTCTGTACTTTGCTTCTTTCATCTTTCCCTCGATCCTGACTAGTCTCCCAGTCCCTGCTGCTGAAAAACATCCCCACAGCATGATGCCACCACCACCATGTTTCACCATAGGAATGGTGCCAGGTTTCCTCCAGACGTGATAATTGGCATTCAGGCCAAAGAGTTCAATCTTGGTTTCATCAGACCAGAGAATATTGTTTCTCATGGTCTGAGTCTCTTTAGATGCCTTTTGGCAAACTCCAAGTAGGCTGTCATGTGCCTTTTACATCTCCAAATAGGAACTCTGGAGTTCTGTCAGAGTGACCATCGGGTTCTTGGTCACCTCCCTGACCAAAGCCCTTATCTTCCGATTGCTCAGTTTGGCCGGGCGGCCAGCTCTAGCTAGAGTCTTGGTGGTGCCAACTTCTTCCATTAAATAATAATGGAGGCCACTGTGTTCTTGGGGACCTTTAATGCTGCAGACATTTTTTGGTAACCTTCCCCAGATCAGTGCCTCGACACGATCCTGTCTCGGAGCTCTATGGACAATTCCTTCGACCTCATGGCTTGTTTTTTCTGACATGCACTGTCAACTGTGGGACCATATAAAGACAGGTGTGTGCCTTTCCAATTCAAATCAAATTGTATTAGTCACATGAACCGAATACAACTAGGGTAGTAGACCTTACAGTGAAATGCTTACTTACGAGCCCTTAACCAACAGTGCAATTTAAAAAAATACGGATAAGAATAAGAGATAAAAGTAATAAAATAAATAAATAAAAGTCATTAAAGAGCAGCAGTAAAAATGAACAACCTATACAGTGGGGTGCCGGTACAGAATCAATGTGGAGGCTATATACAGGGTATTACGGTACAGAGTCAATGTGGAGGCTATATACAGGGTGTTACGGTACAGAGTCAATGTGGAGGCTATATACAGGGGGTACCGGTACAGAGCCAATGTGGAGGCTATATACAGGGGGTACCGGTACAGAGTCAATGTGGAGGCTCTATACAGGGTATTACGGTACAGAGTCAATGTGGAGGCTATATACAGGGTATTACGGTACAGAGTCAATGTGGAGGCTATATACAGGGTATTACGGTACAGAGTCAATGTGGAGGCTATATACAGGGTGTTACGGTACAGAGTCAATGTGGAGGCTATATACAGGGGGTACCGGTACAGAGCCAATGTGGAGGCTATATACAGGGGGTACCGGTACAGAGTCAATGTGGAGGCTCTATACAGGGTATTACGGTACAGAGTCAATGTGGAGGCTACATACAGGGTATTACGGTACAGAGTCAATGTGGAGGCTATATACAGGGTGTTACGGTACAGAGTCAATGTGGAGGCTATATACAGGGTGTTACGGTACAGAGTCAATGTGGAGGCTATATACAGGGGGTACTGGTACAGAGTCAATGTGGAGGCTATATACAGGGTGTTACGGTACAATGTGGAGGCTATATACAGGGTGTTACGGTACAGAGTCAATGTGGAGGCTATATACAGGGGGTACCGGTACAGAGTCAATGTGGAGGCTATATACAGGGGGTACCGGTACAGAGTCAATGTGGAGGCTATATACAGGGTGTACCGGTACAGAGTCAATGTGGAGGCTATATACAGGGGTCACCGGTACAGAGTCAATGTGGAGGCTATATACAGGGGGTACCGGTACAGAGTCAATGTGGAGGCTATATACACAGGGTACCGGTACAGAGTCAATATGGAGGCTATATACACAGTACCGGTTAGTTGAGGTAGTATGTACATGTAGGTAGAGTTAATTAAAGTGACTATGCATAGATGACAACAGAGTGGCAGTGGTGTGGAGGGAGGGGGCAATGTGAATAGTAGCAGAGAGAACATTCTAGAACTAAGGTGGCTGGAGTCTTTGACCATTTTAAGGGCCTTCCTCTGACACCACCTGGTATAGAGATCCTGGATGACAGGAAGCTTGAAGCTTGGCTTCAGTGATGTACTGGGCCAAGGCCGAGCAATTGCCATACCATGCAACATGCTCTTGATGGTGCAGCTGTAGAACCTTTTGAGGATCTGTGGACCCATGCCAAATCTTTTCAGTCTTCTGAGGGGGAATAGGTTTTGTCGTGCCCTCTTCACGACTGTCTTGGTGTGCTTGGACCATGTTAGTTTGTTGGAGATGTGGACACCAAGGAACTTGAGGCTCTCAACCTGCTCCACTACAGCCCCGTCGATAAGAATGGGGGCGTGCTTGGTCCTCGTTTTCCTGTAGTCCAAAATCATCTCCTTTGTCTTGATCACGTTGAGGGAGAGGTTGTTCTCCTGGCACCACATGGCCAAGTCTCTGACCTCCTCCCTATAGGCTGCCTCGTTGTTGTCGGCGATCAGGCCTG
>NC_088414.1:46410611-46413111 GCF_034236695.1 Oncorhynchus nerka
GGGATAGGGGAGAGAGAAGGATAGGGGAGTGGGAGGGATAGGGGAGAGAGAGAGGGGGAGAGAGGGATAGGGGAGAGAGAAGGATAGGGGGGAGAGAGAGGGATAGGGGGAGAGAGGGATAGGGGGAGAGGGAGGGATAGGGGAGAGAGAAGGATAGGGGAGAGAGAGAGATAGGGGAGAGGGAGGGATAGGGGAGAGAGAAGGATAGGGGGAGAGAGAGGGATAGGGGGAGAGGGATAGGGGGAGAGGGAGGGATAGGGGAGAGAGAAGGATAGCGGGAGAGAGAGGGATAGGGGGAGAGGGAGGGAGAGGGGGAGAGGGAGGAGAGAGGGATAGGGGGAGGGAGAGAGGGATAGGGGAGAGTGAGGGATAGGGGGAGAGAGAGAGGGGGTGAGAGGGATAGGGGGAGAGAGAGGGATAGGGGAGAGAGAGAGGGGGAGAGGGATAGGGGGAGAGAGAAGGATAGGGGGAGAGAGAGGGATAGGGGAGAGGGAGGAGAGAGGGATAGGGAGAGAGGGATAGGGGAGAGAGAGAGGGGGAGAGAGGGATAGGGGGAGAGAGAAGGATAGGGGGAGGGAGAGAGAGGGGGGGAGAGAGGGATAGGGGGAGAGAGAGGGATAGGGGAGTGGGAGGGATAGGGGAGAGAGAGAGGGATAGGGGGAGAGAGGGATAGGGGAGAGAGAAGGATAGGGGGAGAGAGAGGGATAGGGGGAGAGAGGGATAGGGGGAGAGGGAGGGATAGGGGAGAGAGAGGGATAGGGGGAGAGAGAGGATAGGATAGGGAGAGGGATAGGGGAGAGAGAAGGATAGGGGGAGAGAGGGATAGAGGGGGAGAGAGGGATAGGGGGAGAGAGAAGGATAGGGGAGAGAGAGAGGGGAGAGAGGGATAGGGGGAGAGAGAGGATAGGGGGAGTGGGAGGGAGAGGGGATAGAGGGATAGGGAGAGAGAGAGGGGGAGAGAGGGATAGGGGAGAGGGAGGAGAGAGATAGGGGAGGGAGAGAGGGATAGGGGAGAGAGAGGGATAGGGGGAGAGAGAGGGATAGGGGGAGAGAGAGAGGGGGAGAGAGGGATAGGGGAGTGGGAGGGAGAGGGAGAGAGAGGGATAGGGGGAGAGAGAGGGGGGAGAGAGGGATAGGGGGAGAGGGAGGAGAGAGATAGGGGAGGGAGAGAGGGATAGGGGAGAGAGAGAGGGATAGGGGGAGAGAGAGGGGGGAGAGAGGGATAGGGGGAGAGGGAGGAGAGAGAGATAGGGGGAGGGAGAGAGGGGATAGGGGGAGAGAGAGAGGGGGAGAGAGGGATAGGGGGAGGGGGAGAGTGATAGATGGAGAGAGAGAGGGGGAGAGAGGGATAGGGGGAGGGAGAGAGGGATAGGGGAGAGAGAGGGGGAGAGAGGGATAGGGGAGGGAGAGAGGGATAGGGGGAGAGAGAGAGGGATAGGGGAGGGAGAGAGGGATAGGGGAGAGAGGGGATAGGGGGAGGGAGAGAGGGATAGGGGGAGAGAGAGGGATAGGGGAGAGAGAGGGATAGGGGAGAGAGATGGGGGGATAGAGGGATAGGGGGAGAGAGAGAGATAGGGGAGAGAGGGATAGGGGAGAGAGAGGGATAGGGGGAGAGAGAGGGGGAGAGGGGGAGAGAGAGAGTCCAGTCGCCAGAACCACAAATACAAATTCCATCTAACCACCGTTGCCATAGAGCACACAAAGAACTATAATTACCTCGGCATAAACATCAGCGACGCAGTTAACTTCCACAAAGCTGTGAACGATCGGAGAGACAAAGCAAGAAGGGTCTTCTATGCCATCAAAAGGAACATCAAATTTGACTTACTAATTAGGATCTGGCTAAAAATACTTGAATCAGTTATAGAGCCCATTGCCCTTTATGGTTGTGGGGTCTGGGGTCTGCTTCTCTGCATGCAGAATTCTGGAAAAAAAACTCCTCACCTCAAAGGGTTAAGTTTAGGTATTCATTTTGAGTGGGTTAAGGTTAGGGCTATGGTTTGGGGAAGACTTAAAACTAAATCATTTAAAACAATGTTTCCATCAAGAATCGTGATGTATTCTCATGTCTTGCTAGAGCATTCTGAACTGCAGTCACCTGAGCAGAGCATTCTGAACTGCAGTCACCTGAGCAGAGCATTCTGAACTGCAGTCACCTGAGCAGAGCATTCTGAACTGCAGTCACCTGAGCAGAGCATTCGGACTCTTCATCACCACTAGATTGAACCCTGCGCTGGTCAATCGTTTCACACCATTTTTATTGTGAGCGCAGAGGAGGGCAAATATCAAAGTTCTCTGGGAGAGAGAGAGAGAGAGTGAGAGACAGAGAGAGAGAGAGAGAGACATAGAGAGAGAAAATTGGCGCGGGCACTAGAAAAGTCTGCAGCACCCGGCCTCACCCTACTAGAATCTGAAGTCAAATGTCTACTGTTTGGTGATGATCTGGTGCTTCTGTCACCAACCAAGGAGGGCCTACAGCAGCACCTAGATCTTCTGCACA
>NC_088414.1:46418111-46430611 GCF_034236695.1 Oncorhynchus nerka
GTTTTATTAATTGGAGAGTCCATTAACCAATCATATGAGGTTTTATTAATTGGAGATTCCATTAACCAATCATATGAGGTTTTATTATTTGGAGAGTCCATGTCACCAATCATATGAGGTTTTATTAATTGGAGAGTCCGTGTCACCAATCATATGAGGGTTTATTAATTGGAGAGTCCATGTCACCAATCATATGAGGTTTTACTAATTGGAGAGTCCATGTCACCAATCATATGAGGGTTTATTAATTGGAGAGTCCATTAACCAATCATATGAGGTTTATTAATTGGAGAATAAATGTCACCAATCATATGAGGTTTTATTAATTGGAGAGTCCATTAACCAATCATATGAGGTTTTATTAATTGGAGAGTCTATGTCACCAATCATATGAGGGTTTATTAATTGGAGAGTCCATTAACCAATCATATGAGGTTTTATTAATTGGAGAGTCCATTAACCAATCATATGAGGTTTTATTAATTGGAGAGTCCGTGTCACCAATCATATGAGGGTTTATTAATTGGAGAGTCCATGTCACCAATCATATGAGGTTTTACTAATTGGAGAGTCCATGTCACCAATCATATGAGGGTTTATTAATTGGAGAGTCCATTAACCAATCATATGAGGTTTATTAATTGGAGAATAAATGTCACCAATCATATGAGGTTTTATTAATTGGAGAGTCCATTAACCAATCATATGAGGTTTTATTAATTGGAGAGTCTATGTCACCAATCATATGAGGGTTTATTAATTGGAGAGTCCATTAACCAATCATATGAGGTTTTATTAATTGGAGAGTCCATTAACCAATCATATGAGGTTTTATTAATTGGAGAGTCCGTGTCACCAATCATATGAGGGTTTATTAATTGGAGAGTCCATGTCACCAATCATATGAGGTTTTATTAATTGGAGTGTCCATGTCAACAATCATATGAGGGTTTATTAATTGGAGAGTCCATGTCACCAATTATATGAGGTTTTATTAATTGTAGAGTCCATGTCACCAATTATATGAGGTTTTATTAATTGTAGAGTCCATTAACCAATCATATGAGGTTTATTAACCTGTTAGTACTCTAGGGGCAGTATTTCATTTTTGGATAAAAAGACGTGCCCGTTTTAAGCGCAATATTTTGTCACGAAAAGATGCTCGAATATGCTTGGAATTGATAGTTTTGGAAACAAGACAGTCTTACGTTTCCAGAACTGCAAAGATTTTCACTGTGAGTCCCTTAGAACAAATGCTTCGGGCAAAACCAAGATGTATGACCGACCAGGAAATGCACAGGATTTCTGAGGCTACGTTTTCCATGATCGCCTGTGAATGCGACAGGAATGAACGGACTCTTTATCTTGTTTCCCCAAGGTCTCTGCAGCATTGTGACGTATTTGTAGGCATATCATTGGAAGATTGACCATAAGAGACTACAATTGCCAAGTGTCCCTCTTGGTGTCTGCGTGGCATTTGGTGCGCAAAAATCAACTCCCAGTATTTTTCCATTCAAATCTCAGAACAAAGCAGGCTACAAGGACGGTGCTTTCAATGGAGAGATATATGACAAACCACCTTCAGGATTGATTCAAACAACGTTTTCCATGTTTCAGTCGATATTATGGAGTTAATTCGGAAAAAAGTTCGACATGTAGGTGACTGAATTTTCGGTTAGTTTTGGTAGCCAAATGCATAGTAACAAAAGGGAACGATGTGTCCTACACAAGAATCTTTCAGGAAAAACTGGACATCTGCTATGTAACTGAGAGTCTCCTCATTGAAACATCTGAAGTTCTTCAAAGGTAAATTATTTTATTTGATTCCTTGACTGGTTTTTGTGAATATGTTGCGTGCTAAATGCTAACGCTAAATGCTAAGCTAGCTATCACCACTCTTACACAAATTATTGATTTTCTCTGGTTCTAAAGCATATTTTGAAAATCTGAGATGACAGGATTGTTAAGAAAAGGATAAGCTTGAGAACAGGCATATTTATTTCATTTCATTTGCGATTTTTAGAAATCGCTAACGTTGCGTTATGGTAATGAGCTTGAGGCTGTAGTAACGATACCGCATGCGGGATGGGGCGGACTAAGAGGTTAATTGGAGAATAAATGTCACCAATCATATGATGTTTTATTAATTGTAGAGTCCATGCCACCAATTATATGAGGTTTTATTAATTGGAGAGTCCATGTCACCAATCATATGAGGGTTTATTAATTGGAGAGTCCATTAACCAATCATATGAGGTTTTATTAATTGGAGAGTCCATTAACCAATCATATGAGGTTTTATTAATTGGAGAGTCCATTAACCAATCATATGAGGTTTTATTAATTGGAGAGTCCATTAACCAATCATATGAGGGTTTATTAATTGGAGAGTCCATTAACCAATCATATGAGGGTTTATTAATTGGAGAGGGACATAAAGGTCAACTAACAAGAGTATTTAAGTTCTTAATTAAATCACAAAACTTAGGATGCATAACTCAAAAGATCAGATTAAATGTGGTTTCTACTGTTTCCGCATTGGGTAAAATACGAGGTATCACATATACATCCGAATTGGAGGGAAACACAGCTGTACCGTATGTTACATTAGCATTGGGTCCAAAACCTTTAAACATGTTGTTACGTTGCCCAGCAAGAAACCCCCAAAAGTGTCGCACAAACTGAAGGGGGAACCAACACTGACAACAACCCTCCACATCTCTCAAACTGAAGGGGGAACCACCACTGACAACAACCCTCCACATCTCTCAAACTGAAGGGGAAACCAACACTGACAACAACCCTCCACATCTCTCAAACTGAAGGGGGAACCAACACTGACAACAACCCTCCACATCTCTCAAACTGAAGAGGGAACCACCACTGACAACAACCCTCCACATCTCTCAAACTGAAGAGGGAACCACCAGTCATTGACAACAACCCTCCACATCTCTCAAACTGAAGGGGGAACCAACACTGACAACAACCAGAACAAAACCGGTGTGGGGTTCTGAAAGACGCTCATAGGGGGGGTCCACTGAAAGTTGACTAGTAACCTGGGACCTAAAAGACACCCACCCTGAGACCCACTAAATGTGCCCAATAAGACACTAATTGAATTAAAACACCAAACTTAAAGACAGGAAACAAATCAAAAAGAAGGCGCCAATAAAACAAGGAAGATCAGATATTATTATTTTTTTATCAAGTAAAAGTGGTGACCCTCCACATCTCTCAAATAGCAGCCAGCACGGGTGAATCACATACTGATTAACAAGGTGACACCCATCGGCATGTCTAACGTGCCTAACATGCTAACGTGCTAACGTGCCTAATGTGCCTAACGTGCTAACGTGCCTAACGTGCCTAACGTGCTAACATGCCTAATGTGCCTAACGTGCTAACGTGCCTAACGTGCCTAACGTGCTAACATGCCTAATGTGCCTAACGTGCTAACATGCCTAGGTGCCTAACGTGCTAACGTGCCTAACGTGCTAACGTGTCTAACGTGCCTAACGTGCTAACGTGCCTAACGTGCCTAACGTGCTAACGTGCTAATGTCCAACCTCAAAACATAAATGTAAAAACCAAAGCCTGTAACTATGCTACCTTTACAGAGATAACATGATGCACTTAAAAGTAAATGCATCAGCTGAAACACTACCGTGTGTGTGTGTGTGTGTGTGTGTGTGTGTGTGTGTGTGTGTGTGTGTGTGTGTGTGTGTGTGTGTGTGTGTGTGTGTGTGTGTGTGTGTGTGTGCATGTATGTGTGCGTGTGTGTATGTTTGTGTGTGTGTGTGTGCGTGTGCGTGTGCGTGTGTGTGTGTGTGTGTGTGTGTGTGTGTGTGTGTGTGTGTGCGGGGTTGGTATGTCAGGTGAAAATAAATGTCTCTGTCCTCTCTGAAAGGTGAATGCCCTTCTCTTTAAGACTTGCCCTTTTAAAAATAAGACGTGACAATGGCTACTAATGCCCTGTGTGTGTGTGTGTGTGTGTGTGTGTGCGTGTGTGTGTGCGTGTGTGTGTGTGTGTGTGTGTGCGTGTGTGTGTGTGTGTGTGTGTGTGTGTGTGTGTGCGTGTGTTGCTAACACAACCTGTATTGTTGTAGATCACAGGAAGCTGCTGAGTGGACAACGGCTCATAATAACGGCCGGAACAGAGCCAATGGAACGGCACCCCTGGAAACCATGTGTTTGATTCCATTCCACTGACTCCGCTCCAGTCATTATCACGAGCCAGGTTCTCCTTAATTAAGGTGCCACCAGCCTCCTGTGGTGCAGATCACACATGAACACTGGTTTCAGACATATGGATGGAAGAGAGAACGTTGAAGAGAGAGAAGGTGAAGAGAGAAGGTGAAGAGAGAGAACGTGAAGAGAGAAGGTGAAGAGAGAGAACGTGAAGAGAGAGAAGGTGAAGAGAGAACGAGAAGAGAGAGAACGAGAAGAGAGAGAACGAGAAGAGAGAGAGAAGGTGAAGAGAGAGAACGTGAAGAGAGAGAAGGTGAAGAGGGAACGAGAAGAGAGAGAAGGTGAAGAGAGAACGAGAAGAGAGAGAAGGTGAAGAGAGAACGAGAAGAGAGAGAAGGTGAAGAGAGAACGACAAGAGAGAGAAGGTGAAGAGAGAGAAGGTGAAGAGAGAGAAGGTGAAGAGAGAACGTGAAGAGAGGGAATGTGAAGAGAGAGAAGGTGAAGAGAGAGAAGGTGAAGAGAGAACGTGAAGAGAGGGAACGTGAAGAGAGAGGTGAAGAGAGAACGAGAAGAGAGAGAACGTGAAGAGAGGGAATGTGAAGAGAGAGAACATGAAGAGAGAACGTGAAGGGAGAATGAGAAGAGAGAGAAGGTGAAGAGAGAAGGTGAAGAGAGAGAAGGTGAAGACAGAACGAGAAGAGAGAGAAGGTGAAGAGAGAAGGTGAAGAGAGAGAAGGTGAAGAGAGAAAAGTTGAAGAGAGAGAACGTGAAGAGAGAACGAGAAGAGAGAGAAGGTGAAGAGAGAGAACGAGAAGAGAGAGAAGGTGAAGAGAGAGAAGGTGAAGAGAGAGAAGGAGAAGAGAGAGAAGGTGAAGAGAGAGAAGGTGAAGAGAGAGAAGGTGAAGAGAGAGAAGGTGAAGAGAGAGAATGAGAAGAGAGAGAAGGTGAAGAGAGAAGGAGAAGAGAGAGAAGGTGAAGAGAGAACGAGAAGAGAGAGAAGGTGAAGAGAGAGAAGGTGAAGAGAGAGAACGAGAAGAGAGAGAAGGTGAAGAGAGAGAAGGTGAAGAGAGAGAAGGTAAAGAGAGAGAAGGTGAAGAGAGAGAAGGTGAAGAGAGAGAAGGTGAAGAGAGAGAAGGTGAAGAGAGAACGAGAAGAGAGAGAAGGTGAAGAGAGAGAAGGTGAAGAGAGAACGTAAAGAGAGAGAAGAGAGAAGTGAAGAGAGAGAGAGAAGGTGAAGAGAAGGTGAGAGAGAAGTGAGAAGAGAGAGAAGGTGAAGAGAGAGAAGGTAAAGAGAGAACGAGAAGAGAGAGAAGGTGAAGAGAGAGAAGGTGAAGAGAGAGAAGGTGAAGAGAGAGAAGGTGAAAAGAGAGAAGGTGAAGAGAGAGAAGGTGAAGAGAGAGAAGGTGAAGAGAGAACGAGAAGAGAGAGAAGGAGGCGAGAGAGAAGGTGAAGAGAGAACGAGAAGAGAGAGAAAGTGAAGAGAGAAGGTGCAGAGAGAGAACGAGAAGAGAGAGAAGGTGAAGAGAGAACGAGAAGAGAGAGAAGATGAAGAGAGAAGGTAAAGAGAGAGAAGGTGAAGAGAGAGCAGGTGAAGAGAGAGAAAGTGAAGAGAGAAGGTGCAGAGAGAGAACGAGAAGAGAGAGAAGGTGAAGAGAGAACGAGAAGAGAGAGAAGGTGAAGAGAGAGAAGGTGAAGAGAGAGAAGGTGAAGAGAGAACGAGAAGAGAGAGAAGGTGAAGAGAGAGAAGGTGAAGAGAGAGAAGTTGAAAAGAGAGAAGGTGAAGAGAGAGAAGGTGAAGAGAGAGAAGGTGAAGAGAGAACGAGAAGAGAGAGAAGGAGACGAGAGAGAAGGTGAAGAGAGAACGAGAAGAGAGAGAAAGTGAAGAGAGAAGGTGCAGAGAGAACGAGAAGAGAGAGAAGGTGAAGAGAAAGAAGGTGAAGAGAGAGAACGAGAAGAGAGAGAAGGAGACGAGAGAGAAGGTGAAGAGAGAGAAGGTGAAGAGAGGAAGGTGAAGAGAGAGAAGGTGAAGAGAGAACGAGAAGAGAGAGAAGGAGACGAGAGAGAAGGTGAAGAGAGAACGAGAAGAGAGAGGAAGTGAAGAGAGAAGGTGCAGAGAGAGAACGAGAAGAGAGAGAAGGTGAAGAGAGAACGAGAAGAGAGAGAAGATGAAGAGAGAAGGTAAAGAGAGAGAAGGTGAAGAGAGAGCAGGTGAAGAGAGAGAAAGTGAAGAGAGAAGGTGCAGAGAGAGAACGAGAAGAGAGAGAAGGTGAAGAGAGAACGAGAAGAGAGAGAAGATGAAGAGAGAAGGTAAAGAGAGAGAAGGTGAAGAGAGAGCAGGTGAAGAGAGAGCAGGTGAAGAGAGAACGTGAAGAGAGAACGTAAAGAGAGAGAACGTGAAGAGAGAGAAGGTGGAGAGAGAGAAGGTGGAGAGAGAACGTGAAGAGAGGGAACGTGAAGAGAGAGAAGGTGAAGAGAGAGAAGGTGGAGAGAGAGAAGGTGAAGAGAGAGAAGGTGGAGAGAGAGAAGGTGAAGAGAGAACGTGAATAGAGAAAAGGTGGAGAGAGAACGTGAAGAGAGAGAAGATGAAGAAGAACGTGAAGAGAGAGAAGATGAAGAGAGAACGTTAAGAGAGAACAGAACAGAGGTAGAAAAGAAGAGAGCATGACAAGACAGAATTAAGATCCTACATCTGTAGACGCAGTTCAATCAATAGTGTCTTCAATGCCAAGCCATTACACAATGGGACAAGGATCAATGGCCTTCACACACACACACACACACACACACACACACACACACACACACACACACACACACGCTCCTGCAGCAACATGAAATGTCAATTATTATGAGGATTATAATTAATGGACATTTTTGTAGCAGTTAATACTAGTGTAAAAGGGGAAATAACAAACTTTGGAAGACTTTTAAAAACTCAAATAGACTACAGGTTGCAGGAGAATTCTCAGCGACAAAAGAGTGATCAAATGATGATCCGACACCTGTACATTTATAGCGTTGCCTTCTGTTGGCTAGTTTCCTGGTGAGATACATGACATCATATACAGGTTCAAACCTCAGAGCACACACACACACACACACACAGACACACACACACAGACACACACACACACACACACACACACAGACACACACACACACACACACACACACACACACACACACACACACACAGACACACACACACACACACACACACACACACACACACACACACACACACACACACACACACACAGACACACACACACAGACACACACACACACACACACACACACACACAGACACACACACACACACACACACACACACACAGACACACAGACACACACAGACACAGACACAGACACAGACACAGACACATACACACACACACACACACACACACACACACACACACACACACACACAGACACAGACACAGACACATACACATCACACACACACACACACACACACACACACACACACACACACACACACACACACACACAGACACACAGACACACACACACACACACACACACGCACACACATACGGCCAGGTTAACACCATGACAGCTGTCAGTGCTCTGCTACACCATCCATTTGCTATTATGACACACCTCATAGCTGTCAATCAAACATAGTGGGTCATGGAACAACACAATCACTCTCTCCCCGTCTCTCTCTCCCCCGTCTCTCTCCCCCGTCTCTCTCTCTCCCCGTCTCTCTCCCCGTCTCTCTCTCTCTCCCGTCTCTCCCCCCTCTCCCCGTCTCTCTCTCTCCCGTCTCTCTCCCCGTCTCTCTCCCCCCGTCTCTCTCTCTCCTCTCCCCGTCTCTCTCCCCCCGTCTCTCTCTCTCTCCCGTCTCTCTCCCCGTCTCTCTCCCCCCGTCTCTCTCTCTCTCCCCGTCTCTCTCCCCCCGTCTCTCTCTCCCCGTCTCTCTCCCCCCGTCTCTCTCTCTCCCCGTCTCTCTCTCCCCAGTCTCTCTCTCCCCGTCTCTCTCTCTCCCCGTCTCTCTCTCTCCCTGTCTCTCTCTCCCCGTCTCTCTCTCCCCAGTCTCTCTCTCCCCCAGTCTCTCTCTCCCCAGTCTCTCTCTCCCCGTCTCTCTCTCCCCCGTCTCTCTCTCTCCCCCGTCTCTCTCTCCCCGTCTCTCTCTCCCCAGTCTCTCTCTCCCCGTCTCTCTCTCCCCCTCTCTCTCTCTCTCCCCGTCTCTCTCTCCCCGTCTCTCTCTCCCCAGTCTCTCTCTCTCCCCAGTCTCTCTCTCCCCCCGTCTCTCTCTCCCCCAGTCTCTCTCTCCCCGTCTCTCTCTCTCCCCCCGTCTCTCTCTCCCCCGTCTCTCTCTCTCCCCCTCCCCTCTCTCTCCCCCCGTCTCTCTCTCCCCAGTCTCTCTCTCCCCAGTCTCTCTCTCCCCAGTCTCTCTCTCCCCCGTCTCTCTCTCTCCCCAGTCTCTCTCTCCCCAGTCTCTCTCCCCCCGTCTCTCTCTCTCCCATCTCTCTCTCCCCAGTCTCTCTCTCCCCGTCTCTCTCTCTCCCCATCTCTCTCTCCCCAGTCTCTCTCTCTCCCCCCCCTCTCTCTCCCCCCGTCTCTCTCTCCCCCCTCTCTCTCCCCAGTCTCTCTCTCCCCCGTCTCTCTCTCTCCCCGTCTCTCTCCCCCCGTCTCTCTCTCTCTCCCCCCAGTCTCTCTCCCCAGTCTCTCTCTCTCCCCCTCTCTCTCTCTCCCCGTCTCTCTCTCTCCCGTCTCTCTCTCTCCCCGTCTCTCTCTCCCCCGTCTCTCTCTCTCCCCAGTCTCTCTCTCCCCGTCTCTCTCTCTCCCCGTCTCTCTCCCCCCTCTCTCTCTCTCTCCCCCCCGTCTCTCTCTCTCCCAGTCTCTCTCCCCCCAGTCTCTCTCTCTCCCGTCTCTCTCTCTCCCTTGTCTCTCTCTCTCCCCGTCTCTCTCTCCCGTCTCTCTCTCTCCCCCGTCTCTCTCTCTCCCCGTCTCTCTCTCTCCCCCGTTGTGAAGTCTTGGTTGGTGTGCGGACCCCAGACCTCACAACCATAAAGGGTAATGGGTTCTATAACTGATTTAAGTATTTTTAGCCAGATCCTAATTGGTATATCAAATTTGATGTTCCTATTGATGGCGTAGAAGGCCCTTCTTGCTTTGTCTCTCAGATCATTCACAGCTTTGTGGAAGTTACCTGTGGCGCTGATGTTTAGGCCAAGGTATGTATAGTTTTTTGTGTGCTCTTGGGCAACAATGGTGTCTAGATGGAATTTGTATTTGTGGTCCTGGAAACTGGACCTTTTTTTGGAACACCATTATTTTGGTCTTACTGAGATTTACTGTCAGGGCCCAGGTCTGGCAGAATCTGTGCAGAAGATCTAGGTGCTGCTGTAGGCCCTCCTTGGTTGGGGACAGAAGCACCAGATTATCAGCAAACAGTAGACATTTGACTTCAGATTCTAGTAGGGTGAGGCCGGGTGCTGCAGTTCTAGTGCCCTCACCAATTCATTGAAATGTATGTTGAAGAGGGTGGGGCTTAAGCTGTGGGAAAACTGCACACTTGTTGTTATGTGTACATGGGTTTAACCTGTTGCTTCTACCAGGGACGCTTGCGTCCCAACTAGAGCTCTGGAAATGCAAATGCGCTACGCTAAATGCTAATAGTATTAGTTAAAACTCAAAAGTTCATTAAAATACACATGCAGGGTATCGAATTAAAGCTACACTCGTTGTGAATCCAGGCAACAAGTCAGATTTTTAAAATGCTTTTCGGCGAAAGCATGAGAAGCTATTATCTGATAGCATGCAACACCCCAAAAGACCCACAGGGGACGTAAACAAAATAATTAGCATTTCGGCGTTACACAAACCGCACGATAAAATAGAAAACATTCATTACCTTTCACCATCTTCTCTGTTGGCACTCCTAGATGTCCCATAAACACTATTTGGGTCTTTATTTCGATTAAATCGGTCCATATAAAGCCTAGATATCGTTATATGTAGACTGTGTGATAAACGAAAAAAACATCGTTTCAAAACGTAACGTCATTTTTTTTAAATTCAAAAGTCGACGATAAACTTTCACAAAACACTTCGAAATACGTTTGTAATGCAACTTTAGGTATTAGTAAACGTTAATAAGCGATAAAATTCATCAGGAGGCGATGTAAAGATTATTAGCTGTCCGTCTGGAAAATATCCGGCTAGAAACTCAACGAAAATATCCGGTCCTAGACCGGATTAGATACGGTGTCCTGCATGTGTTTGACCAAGAAAAAACTCGAAGGGAAATGACAAGACTCTAGACACCGTGTGGAAGCTGTAGGTACTGCAACCTCAGTCAATTAATTGTGGTTCACGTTTATCAATGGGTTCAAGTAGCGCATGGATATATTTTCCCCATTTTCAGTGATCAGTTTTTCCTGTGCTTTTCGATGTAAATGCCGTTCTGGTAAAGCCACAGCAGTGATTTAACCAGTTTTTTAAACGTCTGAGTGTTTTCTATCCACACAGACTAAGCAAATGCATATACTATATTCCTGGCATGAGTAGCAGGGCGCTGAAATGTTGCGCGATTTTTAACAGAATGTTCAAAAAAGTAGAGGGTCGACTGAAGAGGTTAATAATGTTGTATGTTTTCCTAACACCCCTTTCCATCAATTTGTATAGCAGACCCTCGTGCCAAATTGAGTTAAAATAAACTTTTTAAATCAAGAAAGCATGAGAAGACTTTGTCTTTGTTTTGTTTTGTTTGGTTGTCAATTAGGGTGTGCAGGGTGAATACATGGTCTGTTGTACGGTAATTTGATAAAAAGCCAATTTGACATTTGCTCAGTACATTGTTTTCATTGAGGAAATGTATGAGTCTGCTGTTAATGATAATGCCGAGGATTTTCCCAAGGTTACTGTTGATGCATATCCCACGGTAGTTATTGGGGTCAAATTTGTCTCCACTTTTGTGGACTGGCGTGATCAGTCCTTCGTTTCAAATATTGGGGAAGATGCAGAGCTAAGGATGATGTTAAAGAGTTTAAGTATAACCAATTGGAATTTGTGGTCTGTATATTCATTTAATTTAGGATACCATCAGGGCTTTTTGGGTTGGAGGGTTTTTATTTTGTCCTGTAACTCATTCAATGTAATTGGAGAATCCAGTGGGTTCTGGTAGTCTTTAATAGTTGATTCTAAGATTTGTATTTGATCATGTCAATGTTTTTGCTGTTTGTTCTTTGTTATAGAACCAAAAAGATTGGAGAAGTGGTTTACCCATACATCTCCATTTTGGAGGTGGTTTATCCATACATCTCTGTTTTGGAGGTGGTTTATCCATACATCTCTGTTTTGGAGGTGGTTTATCCATACATCTCTGTTTTGGAGGTGGTTTACCCATACATCTCTGTTTTGGAGGTGGTTTATCCATACATCTCTGTTTTGGAGGTGGTTTATCCATACATCTCTGTTTTGGAGGTGGTTTTATCCATCTCTGTTTTGGACATCTCTCTGTTTTGGAGGTGGTTTATCCATACATCTCTGTTTTGGAGGTGGTTTATCCATCCATCTCTGTTTTGGATGGTTTATATACATATTCGTTTTGGAGGTGGTTTATCCATACATCTCTGTTTTGTTTTAATCCATCTCTGTTTTGGATAGATAACTATTTCCCAGAAGTAGATTCTATGGATTCTTCAATTACATTGAGCTGATTTCTGACATGCTGTTCCATCTTTTTCCGTAGTGTATTTCTGTATTGTTTTAGTGATTCACCATAGTGAAGGTTCAGGTTGTCTGTATTGTTTTAGTGATTCACCATAGTGAAGGCGTAGACTCAGGTTTTCTGGGTCTCTATGTTTTCTTTTCTTTTTTAATTTGACATTTTTAGATTTGATAGGGAAGCTGAGAGGTCAAATATACTGTTAAGATTTTCTACTGCCAGGTTTACACCTTCACTATTACAGTGGAACATTTTGTCCAGGAAATTGTTTAGAAGGGATTGAATTTGTTGCCTATTATTTATTTGTATTTTGGTAGGTTTCTACACTACTTCCCTTCCATCTATAGCATTTCTTAATATTATTCAGTTCCTTTGGCTTTGATGCCTCATGGTTGAGTTTTGCTCTGTTGAAGTAGACTGTGATTTTGCTGTGATCTGATAGGGGTGTCAGTGGGCTGACTGTGAACGCTCTGAGAGACTCTGGGTTGAGGTCAGTGATAAAGTAGTCTACAGTACTACTGCCAAGAGATGAGCTATAGGTGTATCTACCATAGGAGTCCACTGGAAGCCTACCATTGACTTTGTACATTGTACAGACCCAGCGTGC
>NC_088414.1:46438111-46443111 GCF_034236695.1 Oncorhynchus nerka
AAGAGAAGACAGGCTATGTGCTCACTGCCCACAAAATGAGGTGGAAACTGAGCTGCACTTCCTAACCTCCTGCCCAATGTATGACCATATTAGAGATACATATTTCCCCCAGATCACACAGATCCACAAAGAATTCGAAAACAAATCCAATTTTGAAAAACTCCCATATCTACTGGGTGAAATTCCACAGTGTGCCATCACAGCAGCAAGATTTGTGACCTGTTGCCACGAGAAAAGGGCAACCAGTGAAGAACAAACACCATTGTAAATACAACCCATATTTATGCTTATTTATTTTATCTTGTGTCCTTTAACCATTTGTACATTGTTAAAACACTGTATATATATAATATGACATTTGTAATGTCTTTACTGTTTTGAAACTTCTGTATGTGTAATGTTTACTGTTCATTTTTGTTGTTTTTCACCTTATATATTCACTTTGTATGTTGTCTACCTCACTTGCTTTGGCAATGTTAACACATGTTTCCCATGCCAATAAAGCCCTTGAATTGAATTGAATTGAATTGAATTGAGAGAGACAGAGAGAGGGAGAGAGACAGAGAGAGAGAGAGAGAGAGAGAGAGAGAGAGAGAGAGACAGAGAGAGAGACAGAGAGAGAGAGAGAGACAGACAGAGAGAGAGAGAGACAGAGAGAGAGAGAGACAGAGAGAGAGAGAGAGAGAGAGAGACAGAGAGAGAGAGAGAGAGAGACAGAGAGAGGGAGGGAGAGAGACAGAGAGAGAGAGAGAGAGAGAGAGAGACAGAGAGACAGACAGAGAGAGAGACAGACAGAGAGACAGAGAGAGAGAGACAGAGAGAGAGATAGAGAGACAGAGAGAGCGAGAGAAAGAGAAGCAGGTAGGGAGAGAGACAGACAGAGACAGAGAGACAGACAAAGAGAAGCAGGTAGGGAGAGAGACAGACAGAGAGAGACAGAGAGAGAGAGACAGACAGAGAGAGGGAGAGAGACAGAGAGAGAGAGAGAGAGACAGAGAGAGAGAGACAGAGAGACAGAATAGAATCAAATCACTTCTGGGATAATTTGAATAAATTAAACAATGAGGAGCAATTGACTATCCAAAATGGGGACATGTGGAGAAATCACTTTGAAAACATCTACAGCAATATAACAAAGAGCCCAGAATAAAAAGATATACAAGACAAATGTTAAATCCTTGAATAAGCAGTCAAAGACTATCAGAATTATGTGGATATTGTCACAAAGAAGAATTATTGGAAAAACTATGCACTCTCAAACCCCAAAAGGCCTGTGGTGCTGATGGTATTTTAAGTGAAATGATCAAATATACAGACCATAAATTCAAATTGGCTATACTCAAACTGTTCAACATTATCCTCACTGCAGGTATTTTTCCCTGATATTTGGAACAAGGGACTGATTACACCAATCTATAAAAATGGAGACAAATTTGACCCAAATAATTACAGAGGAATTTCTTTTAACAGCATCTTGGGGGAAAATTCTCTGCAGTATCATAAATAGTAGACTACATAATTTTCTTGATGAACACAATGTTGTAGAAGCCAGATTATATGTTTTTGATCAAACAACAGACCACATTTACACCCTCCACACTCTAATTGGCAAACAAGTCAACCTAAACAGACAATCTACTCGTGATTTGTATATTTCAATATAACATTTGATTAAATTTGGTACAAAGGTCTTTTTATAAACTAATAGAAAGTGATATTTGGAGGGAAAACATATGACGTTATTAAATCAATGTACACTAAAATTAATTGTTAAAATTGGCAACAAGCAAACATTAATGAATTGGCAAAAACATCTAAAAAATATATATATACAATTTTATTTTTTTATTTCACCTTTATTTAACCAGGAAGGTTAGTTGAGAACAAGTTCTCATTTGCAACTGCGACCTGGCCAAGATAAAGCATAGCAGTGTGAACAGACAACACAGAGTTACACATGGAGTAAACAATTAACAAGTCAATAAAAACAGAGTCTATATACACATTGTGTGCAAAAGGCATGAGGAGGTAGGCGAATAATTACAATTTAGCAGATTAACACTGGAGTGATAAATGATCAGATGGTCATGTACAGGTAGAGATATTGGTGTGCAAAAGAGCAGAAAAGTAAATAAATAAAAACAGTATGGGGATGAGGTAGGTGAAAATGGGTGGGCTATTTACCGATAGATTATGTACAGCGATCGGTTAGCTGCTCAGATAGCTGATGTTTGAAGTTGGTGAGGGAGATAAAAGTCTCCAACTTCAGCGATTTTTGCAATTATTTCCAGTCACAGGCAGCAGAGAACTGGAACGAAAGGCGGCCAAATGAGGTGTTGGCTTTAGGGATGATCAGTGAGATACACCTGCTGGAGCGCGTGCTACGGATGGGTGTTGCCATCGTGACCAATGAACTGAGATAAGGCGGAGCTTTACCTAGCATGGACTTGTAGATGACCTGGAGCCAGTGGGTCTGGCGACGAATATGTAGTGAGGGCCAGCCGACTAGAGCATACAGGTCGCAGTGGTGGGTGGTATAAGGTGCTTTAGTGACAAAACGGATGGCACTGTGATAAACTGCATCCAGTTTGCTGAGTAGAGTGTTGGAAGCTATTTTGTTGTTGACATCGCCGAAGTCGAGGATCGGTAGGATAGTCAGTTTTACTAGGGTAAGTTTGGCGGCATGAGTGAAGGAGGCTTTGTTGCGGAATAGAAAGCCGACTCTTGATTTGATTTTCGATTGGAGATGTTTGATATGAGTCTGGAAGGAGAGTTTGCAGTCTAGCCAGACACCTAGGTACTTATAGATGTCCACTTATTCAAGGTCGGAACCCTCCAGAGTGGTGATGCTAGTCGGGCGTGCGGGTGCAGGCAGCGAATGGTTGAAAAGCATGCATTTGGTTTTACTAGCGTTTAAGAGCAGTTGGAGGCCACGGAGGGAGTGTTGTATGGCATTGAAGCTCGTTTGGAGGTTAGATAGCACAGTGTCCAAGGACGGGCCGGAAGTATACAGAATGGTGTCGTCTGCGTAGAAGTGGATCAGGGAATCGCCCGCAGCAAGAGCAACATCATTGATATATACAGAGAAAAGAGTCAGCCCGAGAATTGAACCCTGTGGTTGAACCCAATGATATTCCAAAAGAGTTCCGGAAATCAGGTGGAGAAATCTAAATTCTATTTGGACACAGTTCTATTAGAACACACCAAGAACTACACATATCTAGGACTAGATATCAGCAACACAGGTAGCTTTCACATGGCTGTGAATGAGCTGAGAGACAAAGCAAGAAGAGCATTCTATGCCATTAAAAGGAACATTAGAATCTGGCTCAAAATGTTCCAATCAGTTCTAGAACCAGTTGCTCTATATGGCAGTGAAGTATGAGGTCCAATCTCTAACAATGAATTTACCAAATGGGACAAACATCCAATTGAAATACTGCATGCAGAGTTTTGCAAGACTGTATTGCAAGTGCAAAGAAAAACTCCAAATAACACTTGTAGAGCAGAATTGGGCCAAAACCCCCTCCTCATTCAGATAGAAAAAAGAGCCATCACATTTTACAACCATCTAAAAACAAGTGACCGCAAAGCATTCCATCACACAGCTCTACAATGTCAAGAGATGAAACAAGAGAAGAGTCCCCTCAGCCAGCTGGTTCTGAGGCTCAGTTCACTAACCCAAAACAACCCCACAGAGCCTCAGGACATCAGTCAACCAGCTGGTTTTGAGGCTCAGTACACCAACCCAAACCAACCCCACAGAGCTTCAGGACATCAGTCAACCAGCTGGTTCTGAGGCTCAGTTCACTAACCCAAACCAACCCCATTGATCCTTAGGACAGGAGTCAGAACTTCTGGCCCAGCCAAAACATCACAAAGTAAAAATATATATAACTCATGAGAAAAACACCACAAAAAATCTAATTAAACGTCAATGCTATTTGTCTCTAAAAAGACAGTACATGGTGGCAGACTATCTGACCACTGTGACTGATAGAAAACTGAGGAAAACATTGACTAGATACAGACTCCGTGAGCACAGTCTGGCTATAGAGACCGGTCGTCACAGACAAACCTGGCTGCTCAGAGAGGACAGGCTGGCTATAGAGACCGGTCGTCACAGACAAACCTGGCTGTCCAGAGAGGACAGTCTGACTATAGAGACCGGTCGTCACAGACAAACCTGGCTACCCAGAGAGGACAGTCTGGCTATAGAGACCGGTCGTCACAGACACACCTGGCTGCTCAGAGAGGACAGGCTGGCTATAGAGACCGGTCGTCACAGACAAACCTGGCTGTCCAGAGAGGACAGTCTGACTATAGAGACCGGTCGTCACAGACAAACCTGGCTACCCAGAGAGGACAGTCTGGCTATAGAGACCGGTCGTCACAGACAAACCTGGCTGTCCAGAGAGGACAGTCTGGCTATAGAGACCGGTCGTCACAGACCAACCTGGCTGCCCAGAGAGGACAGTCTGGCTATAGAGACCGGTCGTCACAGACAAACCTGGCTGCCCAGAGAGGACAGTCTGGCTATAGAGACCGGTCGTCACAGACAAACCTGGCTGCTCAGAGAGGACAGGCTGGCTATAGAGACCGGTCGTCACAGACAAACCTGGCTGTCCAGAGAGGACAGTCTGACTATAGAGACCGGTCGTCACAGACAAACCTGGCTACCCAGAGAGGACAGTCTGGCTATAGAGACCGGTCGTCACAGACAAACCTGGCTGTCCAGAGAGGACAGTCTGGCTATAGAGACCGGTCGTCACAGACAAACCTGGCTTCCCAGAGAGGACAGACAGTCTGGCTATAGAGACCGGTCGTCACAGACAAACCTGGCTGCCCAGAGAGGACAGACAGTCTGGCTATAGAGACCGGTCGTCACAGACAAACCTGGCTCCCAGAGTCACAGACAAACCTGGCTGCCCAGAGAGGACAGTCTGGCTATAGAGACCAGTCATCACAGGCCAACCTGGCTGCCCACAGACAAACCTGGC
>NC_088414.1:46455611-46465611 GCF_034236695.1 Oncorhynchus nerka
GGAGGAGACGTACTGATATAGACCCTACCTAGAGATATACCAGATAGGATGGAGGAGACGTACTGATATAGACCCTACCTAGAGATATACCAGATAGGATGGAGGAGACGTACTGATATAGGCCCTACCTAGAGATATACCAGATAGGATGGAGGAGACGTACTGATATAGACCCTACCTAGAGATATACCAGATAGGATGGAGGAGACGTGCTGATATAGGCCCTACCTAGAGATATACCAGATAGGATGGAGGAGACGTGATATAGACTGATATAGACCCTACCTAGAGATATACCAGATAGGATGGAGGAGACGTGCTGATATAGGCCCTACCTAGAGATATACCAGATAGGATGGAGGAGACGTACTGATATAGACCCTACCTAGAGATATACCAGATAGGATGGAGGAGACGTACTGATATAGGCCCTACCTAGAGATATACCAGATAGGATGGAGGAGACGTACTGATATAGACCCTACCTAGAGATATACCAGATAGGATGGAGGAGACGTACTGATATAGATAGGATGGAGGAGACCCCCTACCTAGAGATATACCAGATAGGATGGAGGAGACGTACTGATATAGGCCCTACCTAGAGATATACCAGATAGGATGGAGGAGACGTACTGATATAGACCCTACCTAGAGATATACCAGATAGGATGGAGGAGACGTACTGATATAGGCCCTACCTAGAGATATACCAGATAGGATGGAGGAGACGTGCTGATATAGACCCTACCTAGAGATATACCAGATAGGATGGAGGAGACGTGCTGATATAGACCCTACCTAGAGATATACCAGATAGGATGGAGGAGACGTACTGATATAGACCCTACCTAGAGATATACCAGATAGGATGGAGGAGACGTACTGATATAGACCCTACCTAGAGATATACCAGATAGGATGGAGGAGACGTACTGATATAGGCCCTACCTAGAGATATACCAGATAGGATGGAGGAGACGTGCTGATATAGGCCCTACCTAGAGATATACCAGATAGGATGGAGGAGACATACTGATATAGACCCTACCTAGAGATATACCAGATAGGATGGAGGAGCCCTTGTTCATATTATAATTACATTTGTGTATATTTACTTTATACCGTTTTCCTACAATCTACCAATTAATTTCATGTGTCCTATTCTTGATGCTTTTTTGGACTATTCTGAATTGATACTGAATTCAATTGATACAAATACTCTATACTATTGTCAGAGAAAATAAACCTTTCTGTTTTATAACAAAAACAAAACATTTCCATTAGGTTACATATTGCATCAGGGTATTGCTGTCCTGTCACAGTGATGAGGATGGAGGAGAGAATGGATTTTGAGAGACCCGTGGTGCCTGGTAAGACTGATGTTGCATTTATTACCACCAGTCTAGTTTATTCCCTGTCAGTACCCCCCAGTCTCCACAGTGAGGTTACTCTGGTTACCCTGTGGTCATCCTGCCCTCGACTAATAGTGGCTATTTGCAGTTCACAGCGCAAAGATGGAGACAGTCACGTATCTGAATAAAGCATGCATTTTACGTTTGTGGCATCTGATATATTAAACCCTGCTTTAAACCGGTTTAACTGATTTATTAACCCTGCTTTAAACCGGTTTAACTGATTTATTAACCCTGCTTTAAACCGGTTTAACTGATTTATTAACCCTGCTTTAAACTGGTTTAACTGATTTATTAACCCTGCATTTTTTTAAACCGCCTCATGCCAATGAATCCTTATATGGCTGTGAAGGAGCTAGGAGTCAGCTTACGTTTTCCACGTTTTCCCCAAGGTGTCTGCAGCATTGTGACGTATTTGTAGGCAGATCATTGGAAGATTGACCATAAGAGACTACATCTACCAGGTGGACGCTTGGTGTCCTCCGTCGCAATTATTGCATAATCTCCAGCTGCAGTATTTTTCCGTTTGCCTCTGATGAGAAACCAAACTGCCACGAATGATTTATCATCGAATAGATATGTGAAAAACACCTTGAGGATTGATTCTAAACAACGTTTGCCATGTTTCTGTCGATATTATGGAGCTAATTTGGAAAAAAGTTTGGCGTTGTAGTGACTGCATTTTCTGGGTTTTCTCTTAGCCAAACGTGATGAACAAAATGGAGCTATTTCTCCTACACAAATAATATTTTTGGAAAAATTGAACATTTGCTATCTAACTGAGAATCTCGTCATTGAAAACATCCGGAGTTCTTCAAAGTTCAATTATTTTATTTGAATGCTTTTCTTGTTTTTGTGAAAATGTTGCCTGCTGAATGCTAGGCTTAATGCTATGCTATCAATACTCTTACACAAATGCTTGTGTAGCTTTGGTTGAAAAGCATATTTTGAAAATATGAGATGACAGTGTTGTTAAACTGGTTAAACTGGTTTAACTGATTTTTTAACCCTGCTTTAAACCGGTTTAACTGGTTTTTTAACCCTGCTTTAAACCGGTTTAACTGATTTTTTAACCCTGCTTTAAACCGGTATAACTGATTTAGTAAACCCTGCTTTAAACCGGTTTAACTGATTCTTTAACCCTGCTTTAAACCGGTTTAACTGCAAGTTGGCTAACGTTATGCATAGCATAATGACAAGGATGTGCAGTAAAACAGGTTTTTTACTTGCACTAAACATGTAATATATTGTATCTTACTCAACCTCCAGTAACCCCACATAGTATTTGATTTGATTTAATTTATTTAAATTAATTAGTCAGTTAAGAACAAATTCTTATTTACAATGATGGCCTACCCCCGACCAAACCCGGACGACGCCGGGCCAATTGTGCGCCGCCCTGTGGGACTCCCAATCACGGCCGGATGTGATACAGCCTGGATTCGAACCAGGTACTGATGCCACTTGCACTAAGATCCAGTTCCTTAGATCGCTGCACCACTCGGGAGCCCATCAGCAGAGGTAGAGCTGACAACACACTCTAGCAGCAGGGTTGTCTGGTCCCAGCTGCTCACCTCGCAGGAACAGTGGGATATCTTATAAGCATCCAGATTAGCGTCCCGTTCCTTGAAAGCAGCAGTTCTACCCCTTTAGCTCAGTGAAGATGTTGCCTCACTGTTGCGGTTGATGTTGTCGATGCACTTATGAAAGAAACCGGTGACTCCTCAATGCCATCGGATGAATATCCCAGTCCGTGCAAAACATACAAACCTGTAGCTTAACTTCTGCGTCATCTGACCACTTCCGTATTGAGTGAGTCACTCGTACTTTCTGCTTTAGTTTTTGCTTGTATACAGGAATCAAGAGGATATAGTTGTGGTTAGATTGGAGGGCCAGGGAGAGCTTTATTCTTTAATTCCTCCAGTTGCACATGTGACACGCTGTTCGAAATGAGATCAAACTGATTTTCAGTTTGCATTAATTAAAATCCCCGGCCACAAGGGGCACCACCTCAGGATGAGCGTTTTCTTGTTTGCTTATGGCTTTATACAGCTCATTGAGGGTCGTCTTAGTGTCAGCATCGGTTTGTGCTGGTAAATGGACAGCTACGAAAAATACAGTACCAGTCCAAAGTCTGGACACACCTACTCATTCAAGGGTTTTTCTTTATTTTCTACATTGTAGAATAATAGTGAAGGCATCAGAAGTTCAAAAACGTTGCTGAGGAGGTTTGGAACATACACACACACACACACACAACATTCCACCTACTTTCCTGCTCTGACACACAGAACACAGCAGAAGAGAGAGAGAGAGACAGAGAAACAGAGAGAGACAGAGAGAGAGAGAATAAACAAGGTCTTCTCATGCTTTGTTGATTTAAAAAAATTATAAAATCTATGTACACATATAACACATTTGCGGTTAAAATTGTCAAAAAAACACACATTTCTTTCCACAGGGCCGTGGGGTGAGACAGGGATGCATCTTAAGTCCCACCTCTTCAACATATATATCAACTAATTGGCGCGGGCACTAGAAAAGTCTGCAGCATCCGGCCTCACCCTGCTAGAATTCGAAGTCAAATGTCTACTGTTTGTTGATGATCTGGTGCTTATGTCACCAACCAAGGAGGCCCTACAGCAGCACCTAGATCTTATGCACAGATTCTGACAGACCTGGGCCCTGACAGTAAATCTCAGTAAGACCAAAATAATGGTGTTCCAAAAATGGTCCAGATGACAGGACCACAAATACAAATTCCATTTAGACACCGTTGCCTTAGAGCACACAAAAATTATACATACCTTAGAGCTTCTACAAAGCTGTAAACGATCGGAGAGAGAGATGCCATTAGAAGGAATATAAAATTCAACATACCAATTAGGATCTGGCTAAAAATACTTGAATCAGTCATAGAGCCCATTGCCCTTCATGGTTGTGAGGTCTGGGGTCCGCTCACCAATCAAGAATTCACAAAATGAGACAAACACCAAATAATGCATACAGAGCAGATTCTTGCCGATACCCGCTAATTATCAAAATCCAGATAAGAGTCGTTAAATTCCACAACCACCTAAAAGGAAGCGATTCCCAAACCTTCCATAACAAAGCCATCACCTACAGAGAGATGAACCTGGAGAAGAGTCCCCTAAGCAAGCTAGTCCTGGGGCTCTGTTCACAAACATAAACACACCCTACAGAGCCCCAGGACAGCAGCACAATTAGACCCAACCAAATTATGAGAAAACAAAAAGATAATTACTTGACACATTGGAAAGAATGAACAAAAAAAAAGAGCAAACTAGAATGCTATTTGGCCCTAAACAGAGAGTACACAGCGGCAGAATACCTGACCACTGTGACTGACCCAAAATTAAGGAAAGCTTTGACTATGTACAGACTCAGTGAGCATAGCCTTGCTATTGAGAAAGGCCGCCGTAGGCAGACATGGCTCTCAAGAGAAGACAGGCTATGTGCTCACTGCCCACAAAATGAGGTGGAAACTGAGCTGCACTTCCTAACCTCCTGTCCAATGTATGACCATATTAGAGAGACATATTTCCCTCAGATTACACAGATCCATAAAGAATTTTGAATTAAAATCCATTTTTGATAAACTCCCATATCTACTGGGTGAAATTCCACTGTGTGACATCACAGCAGCAAGATTTGTGACCTGTTGCCACGAGAAAAGGTCAACCAGTGAAGAACAAACACCATTTTAAATACAACCCATATTTATGTTTATTTATTTTCCCTTTCGTACATCATCACAACATGGTATATATATATATATATGACATATGACATTTCTTTTGGAACTTCTGTGAATATTTGTATTTATTTATTATCTACACCCCCCCCCCCCCCTCGTTGCTGTAAATGACCCATATTATTATGTACATTTATTTTCCCTTTTTAATTTAAAAAAAAAAACTTTATCCAAGTTTCCTTTTAAATTATAATTATTTCATTTCATCGTTATTGCATTTCACCATAATGTTGTATTAATGAATTATTAATTAATGTTGGTCCAAAAACATTTTCATTTGATTTGTTTCATAATATTTTTTTAACTTTTTGCACAGCTTTACAACAATATGACATTTGAAATGTCTTTACTCTTTTGGAAAATGTCTGTTTTATTGTTTATTTCACTTTTTTTCCACTGTTTCACAGTTTATTATCTATTTTACTTACTTTGGCAAAGTAACATATGATTCCCATGTCAAAAAAAAGCTATTCGATTGAAATGGAATTGAGAGAGAGAGAGAAGACAGAGAGAACAGAGAGAGATAAGAAGACAGAGAGAACGGAGAGAACAGAGAGAGATAAGAAGACAGAGAGAACAGAGAGAGAGAGAGAGAGAGAAGACAGAGATAACATAGAGAGCAGAGAGAACAGAGAGAGAGAAGACAGAGAGAACAGAGAAGACAGACAGAGAGAAAGACAGAGAGAACAGAGAAGACAGAGAGAACAGAGAGAGAGAGAAGACAGAGAGAACAGAGAGAGCAGAGAGAACAGAGAGCAGAGAGAACAGAGAGAGCAGAGAGAGCAGAGAGAGATAAGACAGAGAGGACAGAGAGAGAAGACAGAGAGAACAGAGAAGACATACAGAGAGAAAGACAGAGAGAACAGAGAAGACAGAGAGAACAGAGAGAACATAGAGAGAGAGAAGACAGAGAGAACAGAGAGAGCAGAGAGAACAGAGAGCAGAGAGAACAGAGAGAGCAGAGAGAGCAGAGAGAGATAAGACAGAGAGGACAGAGAGAGAGAAGACAGAGAGAACAGAGAGAGAGAACAGAGAACAGAGGTAGAGCAGAGAGAACAGAGAGAGAGAGAAGACAGAGAGGACAGAGAGAGAACAGAGAGAGAGAACAGAGAAGACAGAGAGAGAGAAGACAGAGAGAACAGAGAGAGAGAGAAGACAGAGAGAACAGAGAGAGCAGAGAGAGAACAGATATAACAGAGAGAGAGAGAGAGAAGACCGAGAGAACAGAGAGAGCAGAGAGAACAGAGAGCAGAGAGAACAGAGAAGACAGAGAGAACAGAGAGAGAGAAAAGACAGAGAGAACAGAGAGAGAGAAGACAGAGAGAAGACAGAGAGAACAGAGAGAGAGAAAAGACAGAGAGAACAGAGAGAGAGAAGACAGAGAGAGCAGAGAGAACAGAGAGCAGAGAGAACAGAGAAGACAGAGAGAGCAGAGAGAACAGAGAGCTAGTCATATGAAGGAAGAGGAGAGAAATGATGATATGATTAAGATACAGAGTGATTCCATCAGAGAAACCTCTCTTCAAACCTTTTATCTGGCTATGCTCTGGGAAACACACACACACACACACACACGGTAGAACTGGTGGAGCAGCTGATGTTCCTGATATGAATGATGTATGACTGATTTAATATTTGAGAGGTTTTGAGGCTTAAAGAAACTGTAGAAGGATTTCAGCAACTGAATGAAATAACCAGACTCTATTTTACAACTTCTATTCCTCTCTCTGCAAAAATGTATATGTATCCCTCCCTCCCTCCCTCCCTCCCTTCCCACCCATCCCCCTGCTCCCCTCCCTCCCTCCTCCCCTCCCTCCCTTCCCACCACCCTCCCTGCTCCCCTCCCTCACTCCGTGCTCCCCTCCCTCCCTCCTCCCTCCCTCCCTCCCTCCTCCCCTCCCTCCCTCCCTCCCTCCCCCTCCCTCCCTCCCCTCCCTCCCTCCCTCCTCCTCCTCCTCCCCTCCCTCCCTCCCTCCCTCCCTCCCCTCCCTCCCTCCCTCCCCTCCCTCCCTCCCTCCCTCCCCTCCCCCCTCCCTCCCTCCCTCCTCCCATCCCGCCCCCTCCCTCCCTCCCCCTCCCTCCCTCCCTCCCTCCCTCCCTCCCTCCCTCCTCCCTCCCCTCCCTCCCCTCCCTCCCTCCCTCCCTCCCTCCCTCCCCTCCCTCCCTCCTCCCCCCCTCCCTCCTCCCCTCCCTCCCCCTCCTCCTCCCCTCCCCTCCCTCCTCCCCTCCCTCCCTGCTCCCCTCCCTCCCTTTGTATAGCAGTGAAGAGTATTTTCCAGTAATCATTACTAACAGATGTATTTTAAGACTGTAATTAAGCACTGGTACTGCAGAGACAGCAGGGCATGCACAGTTTCAGTCAAGGAGATGGAGAGAGAAACAGAGAGTGAGAGATATATACAGTATATAGAGATAGTGAGAGATGGAAAGAGAGAGAGAGATAGATGGAGAGAGACAGAGTGAGAGAGATATATATAGAGAGAGTGAGAGATGGAGATATATATATATATATATATATATGGAGAGAGACAAAGAGAGAGTGATAGAGAGAGAGACACACACACATACCTGCACAAACATATGCAAGCATACACACACTGTGTGAGACTTGACCCTTTTCATCACAAGGGACCTTAAAGAGAAGGTGGATGACACAAAGGTGCCAACAGTGGATTCAGATTCTTCCCTTCTCCAGAAGTGTGCAGTCTTTCATTCGCTCTCATGCATTTAAAAAATAAATAATTAGAAGTGTTCCAACATATTCCTCACGCCAGACCTTTTAAATCCACGAAGAAGAGAAGACTACAGGAATGTAGCCATAGCGATCAGAGTAGGTATGGACTAGACAACAGGAAGTGACTTCCTATTGGAAAGTGGACAGGCTATTGTCAGCCATCTTGTTTTTGTTATGAATGTCAACACAGTGATCACTAATAAACCAGTGATGGCGTGTGTGTGTGTGTGTGTGTGTGTGTGTGTGTGTGTGTGTTTTATGTGTTTATGTGCGTGTGTGTGTATGTGTGTTTATGTGATTATGTGTGTGTGTGTGTGTGTGTGTGTGTGTGTGTGTGTGTGTGTGTATGTGTGTTTATGTGTTTATGTGCATGTGTGTGTTTGTGTGTTTATGTGTTTATGTGCGTGTGTGTTTATGTGTTTATGTGCGTGTGTGTTTATGTGTGTGTGTGTGTGTGTGTGTGTGTGTGTGTGTGTGTGTCTAAACCATTTAATTGTCTGATTTTACATGCCAGTGATGGTCAGAGCCGTTTAAGATGAGGGAGGACGATAACATATAATATATATATATATATATATATATAATATACAAACGATAACTTGTTTGGGAGCCTTATTTCTATTACAGCATATCGGATGATATATAGATCCATTCACCCAGTTCAATGTAACGTCAATAATATTCCCTGTGCCCATTACGAGGTTGCTACAACCAAGCCTATGAATGAAAGTTTACAACATAGGTCGAGGTAAAGTAGAGTAATCATGGCGACAGACCATACTCTCACCTGCCTCAAGGTAAGGGTCTGTGGGTAGCTGGTGCAGAGGAGTCAGGCGCAGGAGAGCAGAGATGAGTGATTAAAATTAACTTGACTCAAAAGTTAATTTCTCAAAAAAATAAATGTATATATAATTACCAAGGCCACAACACAGACCACAATACAAACCCTAACCCTAACAATTACTCACAGACATAAATGGGGAAACAGAGGGTTAAATAATGAACAAGGAAACCAGGTGTGTAAGACAAAGACAAAACAAATGGAAAATGAAAAGTGGATCAGCGATGGCTAGAAGGCCGGTAAACGTTGACCGCCGAACGCCGCCCGAACAAGGAGACTTCGGCGAAAGTCGTGACAGGAGGTGTCATTAGTCCGACAAGAGTATAAAATATATATATTTTGACAAATTCAGGTATGTTTATCCCCGTTTCGTTCCGTTTGCTTCCGTCTAAGAAAATAAATACACCCTTGATCACATGCAAACCCAGTTCACTTTCATAGCAGCCACTTTAAAAACATAATATTTAGCTCATTGTATAATTCCTTCGGGCATCTACACGCTCACGCTCACCTCCTCTCACCTTTCCCCTTTGCTTGTGGACTTCATATCATAATCGCTAACCACTACAGACAGCCTACATCACTGTCACCATATTAGCTGAAAATTAATAATATATATATATATATATATACTTCAAAAGTTTTAGAACACCTACTAATTCAAGGGTTTTTCTTTATTTTCTACTATTTTCTAAGTCTATGGAAAGGGGTGAGAACCATGAGTCTCCTAGTTTTTGTATTGAAGTCAATGTATCCAGAGGAGGATGGAAACTAGCTGTCCTCCAGATACACCATGGTGCTACCCTACAGAGTGCTGTTGAAGATCTTCATAGTGTGTTTTAATCAATTATTTGGTGACGTGAATATACAGTATTTAGCATTGTTTTCCTCTTTCCTTCTCTTTTCTCCTCTCTTCTTTCTCTCTCTCTCTCTCTCTCCTCTCTATAAACTGTTTTGTGTAGTTGTATATCTCTATGTTATATGCAAATCCAATAATATGAATAGTATTAAGAAAAAGGAAAGTTAGATTATATAGCAGGAGATTATACAGCAGAATAATTAAATTATATAGCAGGAGAATGAGATTATATAGCAGGAGAATGAGATGAGATGATATAGGAGGGGAATGTGGATATATAGCTGAATAATTAAATTATATAGCAGGAGATTAAGATTATATAGCAGGGGAATGAGATTATATAGCAGGAGAATGAGATTATATAGCAGGAGAATGA
>NC_088414.1:46470611-46475611 GCF_034236695.1 Oncorhynchus nerka
AGACAGTACTAGTTCCTCTAGACAGTACTAGGTCCTCTAGACAGTAGTAGTTCATCCAGACAGTACTAGTTCCTCTAGACAGTACTAGGTCCTCTCTAGACAGTACTAGTTCATCCAGACAGTACTAGTTCCTCCAGACAGTAGTAGTTCATCCAGACAGTACTAGTTCCTCTAGACAGTACTAGGTCCTCTCTAGACAGTACTAGTTCATCCAGACAGTACTAGTTCCTCTAGACAGTACTAGGTCCTCTAGACAGTAGTAGTTCATCCAGACAGTACTAGTTCCTCTAGACAGTACTAGGTCCTCTAGACAGTACTAGTTCATCCAGACAGTAGTAGTTCATCCAGACAGTACTAGTTCCTCCAGACAGTACTAGTTCCTCAAGACAGTACTAGTTCCTCCAGACAGTAACTAGTAACTAGACCAGTGCTAGTTCCTCTAGACAGTACTAGTTCATCCAGACAGTAGTAGTTCATCCAGACAGTACTGGTTCATCCAGACAGTACTGGTTCATCCAGACAGTACTAGTTCCTCCAGACAGTAACTAGTAACTAGACCAGTGCTAGTTCCTCTAGACAGTACTAGTTCCTCTAGACAGTACTAGTTCCTCCAGACAGTACTAGTTCCTCTAGACAGTACTAGTTCCTCCAGACAGTAACTAGACCAGTACTAGTTCCTCCAGACAGTACCTAGACCAGTACTAGTTCCTCCAGACAGTAACTAGTAACTAGATCAGTATTAGGTCCTCTAGACAGTACTAGTTCCTCCAGAAAGTCCCTAGACGCGTACTAGTTCCTATACCAGTAATAGTTCCTCCAGACAGTAACTAGTAACTAGACCAGTGCTAGTTCCTCTAGACAGTACTAGTTCCTCCAGACAGTAACTAGAAACTAGACCAGTGCTAGTTCCTCTAGACAGTACTAGTTCCTCCAGACAGTACTAGTTCCTCCAGACAGTACTAGTTCCTCCAGACAGTAACTAGCCCGATACTAGTTCCGCCAGACAGTAACTAGTAACTAGATCAGTACTAGTTCCTACAGACAGTACCTAGACCAGTTCTAGTTCCTCTAGACACGACTGGTTCCTAAGGACAGTTCTAGTCCCTTGAGACATTCAGAGGGCAGTAGTGACCCGGATTCCAACCCGTGCCTACTCTGGCATAATGTGTGTCGTAGTCAGCGGTGGTACCCACTGGACCGTGCCGGCATTGAGACAACCATTCATATTCTTCTGCCTATTGCTTGGCTTGAGAAATGTTTCACCTCACTGAAAATACATCCACTCAATATATATATATATATATATATATACAGTATATACAAATATAATATTGTCAACTTATTTATCTATTCACAATTCACAAGAGACTACATAGGTTACTACAGCCTACTTAGGTTACTAAAGCCTACATAGGTTACTACAGCCTACATAGGCTAATAAAGTCTACAGCCTACATAGGTTACTACAGCCTACATAGGCTACTACAGACTACATAGGTTACTACAGCCTACATAGGCTACTACAGCCTACATAGGCTACTACAGACTTCATAGGTTACTACAGCCTACATAGGTTACTAGAGTCTACATAGGCTACTACAGCCTACATAGGCTACTACAGTCTACAGATTACATAGGCTACTACAGCCTACATAGGTTACTACAGCCTACATATGCTACTACAGCCTACATAGGCTACTACAGCCTACATAGGCTACTACAGCCTACATAGGTTACCACAGACTACATAGGTTACTACAGTCTACATAGGTTACTACAGTCTACATAGGTTACTACAGTCTACATAGGCTACTACAGACTACATAGGTTACTACAGTCTACATAGGTTACTACAGCCTACATAGGTTACTACAGCCTACATAGGTTACTACAGTCTACATAGGTTACTACAGTCTACATACAGCCTACATAGGTTACTACAGCCTACATAGGTTACTACAGTCTACATTGGTTACTACAGTCTACATAGGTTACTACAGCCTACATAGGTTACTACAGTCTACATATGCTTCTACAGTCTACAGCCTACATAGGCTACTACAGTCTACATAGGTTACTACAGTCTACATAGGTTACTACAGCCTACATAGGCTACTACAGACTACATAGGTTACTACAGTCTACATAGGTTACTACAGCCTACATAGGTTACTACAGTCTACAGATGCTACTACAGACTACATAGGCTACTACAGCCTACATAGGTTACTACAGTCTACATAGGTTACTACAGCCTACATAGGTTACTACAGACTACATAGGTTACTACAGCCTACATATGCTTCTACAGTCTACAGCCTACATAGGCTACTACAGACTACATAGGTTACTACAGCCTACATAGGTTACCACAGACTACATAGGTTACTACAGTCTACATAGGCTACTACAGACTACATAGGTTACTACAGTCTACATAGGTTACTACAGTCTACATAGGCTACTACAGACTACATAGGTTACTACAATCTACATAGGTTACTACAGCCTACATAGGTTACTACAGTCTACATAGGTTACTACAGCCTACATAGGTTACTACAGTCTACATAGGTTACTACAGCATACATAGGTTACTACAGTCTACATAGGTTACTACAGTCTACTTAGGCTACTACAGACTACATAGGTTACTACAGTCTACATAGGTTACTACAGCCTACATAGGTTACTACAGTCTACATAGGTTACTACAGTCTACATATGCTTCTACAGTCTACATAGGCTACTACAGCCTACATACAGCCTACATAGGTTACTACAGCCTACATAGGTTACTACAGCCTACATAGGTTACTACAGCCTACATACAGCCTACATAGGTTACTACAGTCTACATAGGTTACTACAGTCTACATAGGTTACTACAGCCTACATAGGTTACTACAGTCTACATAGGTTACTACATAGGTTACTACAGTCTACATAGGTTACTACAGCCTACATAGGTTACTACAGCCTACATAGGCTACTACAGTCTACATAGGTTACTACAGCCTACATATGCTTCTACAGTCTACAGCCTACATAGGCTACTACAGTCTACATAGGTTACTACAGTCTACATAGGTTACTACAGCCTACATAGGCTACTACAGTCTACATAGGTTACTACAGTCTACATAGGTTACTACAGCCTACATAGGCTACTACAGTCTACATAGGTTACTACAGCCTACATAGGCTACTACAGTCTACGTAGGTTACTACAGTCTACATAGGTTACTACAGCCTACATAGGCTACTACAGTCTACAGATTACATAGGTTACTACAGCCTACAGATGCTACTACAGCCTATATAGGCTACTACAGCCTACATAGGCTACTACAGCCTACATAGGCTACTACAGTCTACAGCCTACATAGGTTACTACAGTCTACATAGGTTACTACAGCCTCATTTTTTTGTTCACGCATTAATTCCGCCTTGGTTACAGGATTAATTCTGCATAGTTACAGGTTTAAAACAGAAACAACTCAAAGGTTAACAGTTCAGGTATTAATTCCGATTTGATTAAGGTTAGAGCTATGGTTTGGAGAAAACTCTGCTAACCAACCGACCTCACACCATCAAGTATCATCAGTATTTTCCAACTAGCTCTCACAGTCTCAGAATTAGATTTTCATCCAAATGTCAAAGTGTTTAAGGTTATGTTTAGGAATTAACTCAGAATGGTTAGGGTAAGGGTTATGGTTTGGGATAGGCTTAAAACAAATATAACTTTCTATAGCTGGACTTGCGACGTGCGACCTTTGGTATCGGAGGCGAAGGGTTACACCCATCTGCCAGTTCACAACACCAAAGCAAAAACGAAACCTACTTGAAAGTAACAGCGTTCACTGTTGCCCCCTAGTGGCTGGTTTCCACATCACCTCCCAATGTCGTCAGACATGGATGTACGTTGAATATTAAACATGAGTTTGAGTTTATTTGTACAGCGCACATTAACAAACGTTTCGGTAAAAGAGCCGGTTTTAGCCAGCCCGGCTAATTTTCAACCGCACTTCCTGGGCCCGTTATTAAAAACAATTACAATCACAATAGGGACAAACAATCAGCAGTGAGCACACGCAGAGCAACATAGAACAAGCAAGACGTAGCACACAGACAGAGCAGCATAGAACAAGCAAGACGTAGCACGCAGAGCAACATAGAACAAGCAAGACGTAGCACACAGACAGAGCAGCATAGAACAAGCAAGACGTAGCACACAGACAGAGCAACATAGAACAAGCAAGACGTAGCACGCAGAGAAACATAGAACAAGCAATACGTAGCACGCAGACAGAGAAACATAGAACAAGCAAGACGTAGCATGCAGACAGAGCAACATAGAACAAGCAATACGTAGCATGCAGACAGAGCAACATAGAACAAGTAAGACGTAGCACGCAGACAGAGAAACATAGAACAAGCAAGACGTAGCATGCAGACAGAGCAACATAGAACAAGCAAGACGTAGCACGCAGACAGAGCAAAATAGAACAAGCAAGACGTAGCACGCAGACAGAAAACATAGAACAAAAAATAAACTAAGTGTTTCCACACTTCATAAGCTACAGACAACAGACAGCATGGAGAACAGCAATACACATCTAGGGATTTTCATGGGTGACTTGACTGGTATTCTCATGGTTTGCTAGAGCACTTGCTATGTCACTTGCTAGAGCACTTGCTATGTCACTTGCTAGAGCACTTGCTAGAGCACTTGCTAGAGCACTTGCTATGTCACTTGCTAGAGCACTTGCTATGTCACTTGCTAGAGCACTTGCTAGAGCACTTGCCAGAGCACTTGCTATGTCACTTGCTAGAGCACTTGCTAGAGCACTTGCTAGAGCACTTGCTATGTCACTTGCTAGAGCACTTGCTAGAGCACTTGATAGAGCACTTGCTAGAACACTTGATAGAGCACTTGATAGAGCACTTGCTAGAGAACTTGATAGAGCACTTGATAGAGAACTTGATAGAGCACTTGA
>NC_088414.1:46480611-46483111 GCF_034236695.1 Oncorhynchus nerka
TTAGGGATGAATTCAGAGTGGTTAAGTTAGGGATGAATTCAGAGTGGTTAAGTCAGAGAAAAACAAACAACGCTGTAGTCACTGCTCTCTCTCTCTCTCTCTCTCTGTCTCTCTCTCTCTCTCTCTGTCTCTCTCTCTCTCTCTCTCTCTGTCTCTGTCTCTCTCTCTCTCTCTCTCTCTCTCTCTCTGTCTCTCTCTCTCTCTGTCTCTGTCTCTCTCTCTCTCTCTCTCTCTCTCTCTCTCTCTCTCTCTCTCTCTCTCTCTCTCTCTCTCTCTCTCTCTCTCTGTCTCTCTCTCTCTCTCTCTCTCTCTCTCTCTCTCTCTCTCTCTCTCTCTGTCGATGTCGCTCTCCCTCTCTCTCCCTCTCTGTCGATGTCGCTCTCCCTCTCTCTCCCTCTCTGTCGATGTCGCTCTCCCTCTCTCTCCCTCTCTGTCGATGTCGCTCTCCCTCTGTCGATGTCGCTCTCCCTCTCTCTCTCCCTCTCTGTCGATGTCGCTCTCCCCCTCTCTCTCCCTCTCTGTCGATGTCGCTCTCCCTCTCTCTCTCCCTTTCTGTCGATGTCGTTCTCCCTCTCTCTCTCCCTCTCTCTCTCTCCCTCTCTCTCCCTTGTCGATCTTGATCTCCCTCTCTTCCTCTCTCCCTCTCTCTCCCTCTCTCCCTCTCTGTCGATGTCGCTCTCCCTCTCTGTCGATCTCGCTCTCCCTTCCTCTCTTTCCCTTGTCGATGTCGCTCTCCCTCTCTCTCTCCCTCTCTCTCCCTCTGTCGATGTCGCTCTCCCTCACTCCCTCTCTCTCCCTCTCTGTCGATCTCGCTCTCCCTCTCTCTCTCTCGATGTCGCTTTCCCTCTCTCTCCCTCTCTCTCTTGTCGATCTCGCTCTCGCTCTCCCTCTCTCCCTCTCTGTCGATGTCGCTTTCCCTCTATCTCCCTCTCTCCCTCTCTGTCGATCTCGCTCTCCCTCTCTCTTTCCCTCTCTCTCGATGTCGCTTTCCCTCTCTCTCCCTCTCTCCCTTGTCGATCTCGCTCTCCCTCTCTCTCCCTCTCTGTCGATTTCACTCTCTCCATTTCTTTCTTTCACTCGCCCTCCCTCCCTCTTCCTCTACCTCTCTCTCTCTCTCTCTCATTAGTATGAGTCAGTGTGTCTCTACTGAGCTTACTGCTGACAGAGGAGGCTAGGCCATAGCATGCAATTAAGACACACACACACATACGCGAGGCCTTGGCTCTGCATGTAATTAGGGAAGGAAACAACACCAGCAGTCCCTCTCCCACAACAACTGATTTAGAAATGTGGAAATAAAAAAATCATGTTTAAAAGCAATACGCCGAATGTAAAAAAAAAAGCAATAAGTTCACAAATAACTTTTTTTTTTGCAGGAAAACACATTACTATGCATTGACAAAATAGGACTATTGGTTGTTTCCAATGTAACTGCTACTACTATGAATGTCCAATCAAACACTGTTATTACTAGCCCTACTTTTACTATATTTTACTATAACTCTGGTCAACGTAGATAGTAGGGAATAGATGACTCTGGTCAACGTAGATAGTAGATAGGGAATAGATGACTCTGGTCAACGTAGATAGGGAATAGATGACTCTGGTCAACGTAGATAGGGAATAGATGACTCTGGTCAACATAGATAGGGAATAGATGACTCTGGTCAACATAGATAGGGAATAGATGACTCTGGTCAACGTAGATAGGGAATAGATGACTCTGGTCAACATAGATAGGGAATAGATGACTCTGGTCAACGTAGATAGTAGGGAATAGATGACTCTGGTCAACGTAGATAGTAGATAGGGAATAGATGACTCTGGTCAACGTAGATAGGGAATAGATGACTCTGGTCAACGTAGATAGGGAATAGATGACTCTGGTCAACGTAGATAGTAGATAGGGAATAGATGACTCTGGTCAACGTAGATAGGGAATAGATGACTCTGGTCAACGTAGATAGGGAATAGATGACTCTGGTCAACGTAGATAGTAGATAGGGAATAGATGACTCTGGTCAACATAGATAGTAGATAGGGAATAGATGACTCTGGTCAACGTAGATAGTAGATAGGGAATAGATGACTCTGGTCAACGTAGATAGTAGATAGGGAATAGATGACTCTGGTCAACGTAGATAGTAGATAGGGAATAGATGACTCTGGTCAACGTAGATAGGGAATAGATGACTCTGGTCAACGTAGATAGTAGATAGGGAATAGATGACTCTGGTCAACGTAGATAGGGAATAGATGACTCTGGTCAACGTAGATAGGGAATAGATGACTCTGGTCAACGTAGATAGTAGATAGGGAATAGATGACTCTGGTCAACGTAGATAGTAGATAGGGAATAGATGACTCTGGTCAACGTAGATAGTAGATAGGGAATAGATGACTCTGGTCAACGTAGATAGTAGATAGGGAATAGATTACTCTGGTCAACGTAGATAGGGAATAGATGACTCTGGTCAACGTAGATAGTAGATAGGGAATA
>NC_088414.1:46485611-46508111 GCF_034236695.1 Oncorhynchus nerka
TCAAAGTGGCTTTATTGGGAAACATGTTGATATTACCAAAGCAAGTGAAACACAAGAACAACAGTCAGACATTAACAGTAAACATTACACAAGGTTTTAAATATATTATTTTATTACTATATTAACATATTATTATAGTTATACAGTATTATTATTATATTATAATTTATTATATTATTAGTGGTTAAAAAATGTAATATAACATCTGAAATGTTACATTAAAAGTATTAGCAAATACTGTAGTAGAATGTACAAAACTTCTAAGCACATTTTCAATTGACTAATTGATACAACAAACAAATTCACAAAGTCACTTGTCCTCTGCACCAAATCACCCTTTCAATGTGGATACTATTCAATCTAACTATCTACTTTCCGAAATGCAAAAATTCACTTGCAAGGAACATTGCTGCTGGAACTTGCTTCTATTCAGCCACAAGAGCATTAGTGAGGTCGGAAACTCACAGTCGGCATTCCAATTCATCCCAAAGGTGTTCGATGGGGTTGAGGTCAGGGCTCTGTGCAGGCCAGTCAAGTTCTTCCACGCCGATCTCGACAAACCATTTCTGTATGGACCTCGCTTTGTTGACGGGGGCATTGTCAAGAAGGTAGCGTTCTCCTGGCATCCGCCAAAACCCAGATTCGTCCGTCGGACTGCCAGATGGTGAAGCGGGATTCATCCCTCCAGAGAACATGTTTCCAGTGAGTTTTACACCACTCCAGCCGACGCTTGGCATTGCGCACGGTGATCTTAGGCTTGTGTGGGGCCGCTCGGCCATGGAAACCCATTTCATGAAACTCCCGACGAACAGGTTTTGTGCTGACATTGCTTCCAGAGGAAGTTTGGAACTGAGAACACACAATTTCTACGCGCTCCACCACTCGGCGGTCCCGTTCTGTGAGCTGGTGTGGTCTACCACTTCGCGGCTGAGCTGTTGTTGCTCCTAGACGTTTCCATTTCACAATAACAGCACTAACAGTTGAACGGGGGCAGCTCTAGCAGGGCAAAAAAATAGACAAACTGACTTGTTGGAAAGGTGGCATCCTATGACGGTGCCACGTTGAAAGTCACTGAGCTCTTCAGTAAGCCCATTCTACTGCCAATGTTCGTCTATGGAGATTGCATGGCTGTGTGCTCGATTTTATACACCTGTCAGCAACGGGTGTGACTGAAATAGCTGAATCCACTAATTTGAAGGGGTGTCAACATACCTTTGTATATATAGTGTATTTTTCAACATGCTGTGTGTCCAGAGGATGTGTGTCCAGAGGCTGTGTGTCCAGGCTGTGTGTCCAGGCTGTGTGTCCAGAGGCTGTGTGTCCAGGTTGTGTGTCCAGAGGTTGTGTGTCCAGAGGTTGTGTGTCCAGGTTGTGTGTCCAGAGGTTGTGTGTCCAGAGGTTGTGTGTCCAGAGGCTGTGTGTCCAGAGGCTGTGTGTCCAGGTTGTATGTCCAGAGGTTGTGTGTCCAGAGGTTGTGTGTCCAGGCTGTGTGTCCAGGTTGTGTGTCCAGAGGTTGTGTGTCCAGGCTGTGTGTCCAGAGGCTGTGGGTCCAGAGGCTGTGTGTCCATGCTGTGTGTCCAGAGGTTGTGTGTCCAGAGGTTGTGTGTCCAGAGGCTGTGTGTCCAGAGGTTGTGTGTCCAGAGGTTGTGTGTCCAGAGGTTGTGTGTCCAGAGGCTGTGTGTCCAGGCTGTGTGTCCAGAGGTTGTGTGTCCAGAGGTTGTGTGTCCAGAGGCTGTGTGTCCAGAGGTTGTGTGTCCAGGCTGTGTGTCCAGAGGTTGTGTGTCCAGAGGTTGTGTGTCCAGAGGTTGTGTGTCCAGAGGTTGTGTGTCCAGGTTGTGTGTCCAGGCTGTGTGTCCAGAGGCTGTGTGTCCAGAGGCTGTGTGTCCAGAGGCTGTGTGTCCAGAGGCTGTGTGTCCAGAGGTTGTGTGTCCAGGCTGTGTGTCCAGAGGCTGTGTGTCCAGAGGTTGTGTGTCCAGAGGTTGTGTGTCCAGAGGTTGTGTGTCCAGGCTGTGTGTCCAGAGGTTGTGTGTCCAGAGGTTGTGTGTCCAGAGGTTGTGTGTCCAGGCTGTGTGTCCAGGCTGTGTGTCCAGAGGTTGTGTGTCCAGAGGCTGTGTGTCCAGAGGTTGTGTGTCCAGGCTGTGTGTCCAGAGGCTGTGTGTCCAGAGGTTGTGTGTCCAGAGGTTGTGTGTCCAGGTTGTGTGTCCAGAGGTTGTGTGTCCAGGTTGTGTGTCCAGAGGCTGTGTGTCCAGAGGTTGTGTGTCCAGAGGCTGTGTGTCCAGGTTGTTTGTCCAGGTTGTGTGTCCAGAGGTTGTGTGTCCAGAGGCTGTGTGTCCAGAGGTTGTGTGTCCAGGTTGTGTGTCCAGGTTGTGTGTCCAGAGGCTGTGTGTCCAGAGGTTGTGTGTCCAGAGGGTGTGTGTCCAGAGGCTGTGTGTCCAGAGGTTGTGTGTCCAGGTTGTGTGTCCAGAGGCTGTGTGTCCAGAGGTTGTGTGTCCAGAGGTTGTGTGTCCAGAGGTTGTGTGTCCAGAGGTTGTGTGTCCAGAGGTTGTGTGTCCAGGTCGTGTGTCCAGAGGCTGTGTGTCCAGAGGTTGTGTGTCCAGAGGGTGTGTGTCCAGAGGCTGTGTGTCCAGGTCGTGTGTCCAGGTCGTGTGTCCAGAGGCTGTGTGTCCAGAGGTTGTGTGTCCAGGTTGTGTGTCCAGAGGCTGTGTGTCCAGAGGTTGTGTGTCCAGAGGCTGTGTGTCCAGGTTGTGTGTCCAGGTTGTGTGTCCAGAGGCTGTGTGTCCAGAGGTTGTGTGTCCAGGTTGTGTGTCCAGGTTGTGTGTCCAGAGGCTGTGTGTCCAGAGGTTGTGTGTCCAGAGGGTGTGTGTCCAGAGGCTGTGTGTCCAGAGGTTGTGTGTCCAGGTTGTGTGTCCAGAGGCTGTGTGTCCAGAGGTTGTGTGTCCAGAGGTTGTGTGTCCAGAGGTTGTGTGTCCAGAGGTTGTGTGTCCAGGTCGTGTGTCCAGAGGCTGTGTGTCCAGAGGTTGTGTGTCCAGAGGGTGTGTGTCCAGAGGCTGTGTGTCCAGGTTGTGTGTCCAGGTTGTGTGTCCAGAGGCTGTGTTTCCAGGTTGTGTGTCCAGAGGCTGTGTGTCCAGAGGTTGTGTGTCCAGGTTGTGTGTCCAGAGGCTGTGTGTCCAGGTTGTGTGTCCAGAGGTTGTGTGTCCAGGTTGTGTGTCCAGAGGCTGTGTGTCCAGAGGCTGTGTGTCCAGAGGCTGTGTGTCCAGAGGTTGTGTGTCCAGAGGCTGTGTGTCCAGGTTGTGTGTCCAGAGGCTGTGTGTCCAGGTTGTGTGTCCAGAGGCTGTGTTTCCAGGTTGTGTGTCCAGAGGCTGTGTGTCCAGAGGTTGTGTGTCCAGAGGTTGTGTGTCCAGAGGCTGTGTGTCCAGAGGTTGTGTGTCCAGAGGTTGTGTGTCCAGAGGCTGTGTGTCCAGAGGCTGTGTGTCCAGAGGCTGGCAAGTGTGTATGTTTGTGTGAGTGATTGAGTTTGTGTGTGTGTGTTAATTGTCTGTGTGTGTGTGTGTGTGTTGTTTGTCAGTGTGTGTGTGTGTTGTTTGTCAGTGTGTATGTGTGTGTGTGTGTTGTTTGTCAGTGTGTGTGTGTGTTGTTTGTCAGTGTGTGTGTGTGTGTGTGTGTGTGTTGTTTGTCAGTGTGTGTGTGTGTTGTTTGTCAGTGTGTGTGTGTGTGTGTGTGTTGTTTGTCAGTGTGTGTGTGTGTTGTTTGTCAGTGTGTGTGTGTGTGTGTGTTGTTTGTCAGTGTGTGTGTGTGTTGTTTGTCAGTGTGTGTGTGTGTGTGTGTGTTGTTTGTCAGTGCCTGTGTGTATATTTAGTCTGTATCTACTTCCCTACTGCTTATGGTGAATAAACCACCCACGGGGACTGATGGGATTGGTTTAGAACACATTCCTCTACAAGGTGTGGTAGGAAACCATGCCAACGCTACCCTAGTGTCTACACTGCACATTACATTTGACCAGAGCCCTGTGGGAGTGTAGTGTACCACAAAGACAATACGCGTGTAAGTGTAAGGTAAGGACATGTGATTTGATTGACAGCTTGATCCTGAGTAGGGTTCCACATGTAAACAATAACATCAACAACACAGTATGAAAACAAACAAACAAACAAACAAACAAACAAACAAACAAACAAACAGCACAACGATGGACTTCTGTATCAACAAGATCAGTATGACAGTAAAACAACGGCTGAAATCCAACGTGGCAGTCTATTCCCTTTCTAGGGCGCGACTTGTGGCCCAAGGCCCACAGGGTACAGGGTATAGGGTACAGGGTATAGGGTACAATTTGTGACCATCGCGGGAACACAGTGGGACTACCATCTCAACAACAGCAGGGGAAGCAGAAGAATGCTCAGGTCTGATTGGGCATCCAACACATCACATGACGTCTGCAGTAAAGTCTCAGAAGGAATAGCAGCTCCCGTCTCTATTGGTTTCCACTACATGTTATAGAGTACGACGTGTAAAATGTATTGTATTGATTACTTGATACTGAGATAGCAGTGTATTGATCGTATGTTACTGAGACACACAGCAGTGACATTACAGACAGCATTAATATATATATATATGTATGTGTGTGTACAGTAAAGCTGTGTCAACAGTATAGCCGTCGCAAAGCAGGACTAGCTTCGGGACAAGTCTCTGAATATCCTTTGGTGGCCCAGCCAGAGCCCTGACTTGAACCCAATCTAACATCTCTGGAGAGACCTGAAAATAACGCTCCCCATCCAACCTGACAGAGCTTGAGAGGATCTGCAGAGAAGAATGGGAGAAACTCCCCAAATACAGGTTGTGCCAAGCTAGTAGCGTCAAAGCCATGAAGACTCAGGCTGTAATCGCTGCCAAAGGTGCTTCAACAAAGTACTCAGGAAAGGGTCTGAATACTTATGTAAATATGATATTATAGTTTTTTTATGTTTCATAAACTCCCCAAATACAGGTGTGCCAAGCTTGTTGCGTCATACCCATGAAGACTCAAGGCTGTAATCACTGCCAACGATGATTCAACAAAGTACTGAGTAAAGGGTCTGATATTTGTCATATTTTAATTCCTCTCATTATTGTGTTGATAGATTGATGAAAAACATGTTCAACAACAAAAACAAAAACACATATCGAATAATTTAAACGAAATGCGTAAAAAAGTCAAGAGGTCTGAATACTTTACGAATAGTTACAGGAAGGAAAGTCACAGCATTTCTCTGAGTATAGAATAACAGGAAGGAAAGTCACAGCATTTCTCTGAGTATAGAATAACAGGAAGGAAAGTCACAGCATTTCTCACGTCTTAACATGGCTGCACTTTACAGCCCGGAGTAGTGCTGTAGTTCGCAGGGTTTTGATGTGCCCGCGGAGCCGAGCTGAGCCATTAACAGTCAATAGGCCTACATCCAGTAGACGCTTTAGAGGGGAAAAAAAGCATCGTTCACACCATCTTCTGCTCACATCCATTTCCCCTAAATCATCTTTCTAAAAGCTCCACATCCTTCCCCCCTCCTCTTCCTCCTCTCTTCCTCAGAGCTAAGGTACTATTGTTGGACAGCTGCTCACTCTTTCTCAACTCTTTCTCAACTCTCCCCAAAATCGCCAGTCGCTAACCCCTCCTCACCGTATCAGTACCCTCCTCCTCACCACCTCACCATGTCACCATCTCACCATCCTCCTCACCACCTCACCATGTCACCATCCACCTCACAATCTCACCATCTCACCATCCTCCTCACCATCTCACCATCCACCTCACCATCTCACCATCCTCCTCACCATCTCACCATCCACCTCACCATCTCACCATCCACCTCACCATCTCACCATCCACCTCACCATCTCACCATCCACCTCACCATCTCACCATCTCACCACCCTCCATCTCACCATCTCACCACCCTCCTCACCATCTCACCATCCTCCTCACCATCTCACCACCCTCCTCACCATCTCACCATCCTCCTCACCATCTCACCATCCTCCTCACCATCTCACCATCCTCCTCACCATCTCACCATCCTCCTCACCATCCTCCTCACCACCTCACCACCCTCCTCACCATCTCACCATCCTCCTCACCATCTCACCATCCTCCTCACCATGTCACCATCCTCCTCACCATCTCACCATCCTCCTCACCATGTCACCATCCACCTCACAATCTCACCATCTCACCATCCTCCTCACCATCTCACCATCCACCTCACCATCTCACCATCTCACCATCCTCCTCACCATCTCACCATCCACCTCACCATCTCACCATCCACCTCACCATCTCACCATCCACCTCACCATCTCACCATCCACCTCACCATCTCACCATCTCACCACCCTCCATCTCACCATCTCACCACCCTCCTCACCATCTCACCATCCTCCTCACCATCTCACCACCCTCCTCACCATCTCACCATCCTCCTCACCATCTCACCATCCTCCTCACCATCTCACCATCCTCCTCACCATCTCACCATCCTCCTCACCATCCTCCTCACCACCTCACCACCCTCCTCACCATCTCACCATCCTCCTCACCATCTCACCATCCTCCTCACCATCTCACCATCCTCCTCACCATGTCACCATCCTCCTCACCATCTCACCATCCTCCTCACCATCTCACCATCCTCCTCACCATCTCACCATCCTCCTCACCATCTCACCATCCTCCTCACCATCTCACCATCCACCTCACCATCCACCAACCTCTCACTGCACCCCTCTCCTCCCCTGCAATCCACTTCATTATCTATGTGTCTCCAGTCCTTTTCCTTCTCTCCCCACTTCTCGCCATGAAATCCCTTGAGGCTTATTTTCTGGGATATTCCCTCCCTCCTTCCCTAAATCTTATTCGCTCCTCTGTCCTCCTTCTCCTCCTCATCCCCTCCCTCCTCCCTCCTTCCCTAAGTCTTCTTCGCTCCTCTGTCCTCCTTCTCCTCCTCATCTCCTCCCTCCCTCCAATGCTCATCTCCTCCTGTCCTGTCAGTGTGACCATGTCAATATTACATATATTACATATATTACCTCAACTCCATCCCTCTCCTCCTCCTCTTCAACCTCCTTAACCCCATCCCTCTCTCCCTCTCCTCCTCTTCAACCTCCTTAACCCCATCCCTCTCTCCCTCTCCTCCTCTACCTACTTAACTCCCTCCCTCTCTCCTTTCCTCGTGTCCTGTCAGAGTGAATGTGTTAGTGTGTCCATCAGCACTAGGATAACGACCCAGCCACTGTGACAGCTGGGTCATTCTTACAAAACTGACATTTGACCCATAACACACACATATATATATATATATATACATATATATATATATATATTTTTTTTTAACCAACAAAATAAGTCCTCTCGGATCCCTGAGATCTGATCTATTTCATAGTTATTATTATGTTTTTCTGATACGAGGCATTTCACCTTCAGTTTCCACAAAATTATATTCATTGTTATGGTAAAAAAAAAAAATCGAATGTAACTCCCTGAATAAAAGGCCTGAGTTAAATATAACATTAAAAAAATAAAAAATAAAAAATAAAATTATAAAATATATATTATATATATAATAAAATAAAATAAAAACTCAAAATTATAGTTGATTTTTGCAGACGCATCAAGGTTTTTAACTCAATTTACTACAAACATTTTTTTCAGAGGAGGATAGCCAGGAGAGGTGGGGAGAGAAGGAGAGGAGAGGATAGGGGGAGAGGAGGAGAGGAGAGGGGGAGAGAAGGAGAGGAGGACAGCTAGGAGAGGGGAGGAGGACAGCTAGGAGAGGAGAGGAGGACAGATAGGAGAGGAGGAGAGAGAAGGGGAGGAGAGGAGGATAGCTAGGAGAGAGGAGGGCAGCTAGAGAAGGGAGGACAGCTAGGAGAGGGGAGGAGGACATCTAAGAGAGGAAATCAGGACAGCTAGGAGAGGGGAGGAGGAAGGCTAGGAGAGGAGCGGAGGACAGCTAGGAGAGGAGGGGAGAGAAGGGGAGGACAGGATAGGGGGAGAGGAGGAGAGGGGGAGAGGAGGAGAGGAGGACAGATAGGATGGAGGAGCACAGCTAGGAGAGGAGGCTGGCTAAGAGAGGGGAGGAGGACAGCTAGGAGGATAGCTAGGAGAGGAGAGGAGAATAGCTAGGAGAGGAGGATAGCTAAGATAGGAGGGGAGGACAGCTAGGAGAGGAGGATAGCTAGGAGAGGAGAGGAGGATAGCTAGGAGAGGAGAGGAGGCTGGCTAGGAGAGGAGAGGAGGCCAGCTAGGAGAGGAGGATATAGCTGGGAGAGGAGAGGAGGATAGCTAAGAGAGGAGAGGAGGAAAGCTAGGAGAGGAGGACAGCTAGGAGAGGAGAGGAGGACAGCTAGGACAGGAGGATAGCTAGGAGAGGAGAGGAGGATAGCTAGGAGAGGAGAGGAGGACAGCTAGGAGAGGAGGACAGCTAGGAGAGGAGAGGAGGACAGCTAGGAGAGGAGAGGAGGACAGCTAGGAGAGGAGAGGAGGACAGCTAGGAGAGGAGAGGATGACAGCTAGAAGAGGAGAGGAGGACAGCTAGGAGAGGAGAGGAGGACAGCTAGGAGAGGAGGACAGCTAGGAGAGGAGAGGAGGACAGTTAGGAGAGGAGAGGAGGAAAGCTAGGGGAGAAGAGGAGGACAGCTAGGAGAGGAGGATAGCTAGGAGAGGAGGACAGCTAGGAAAGGAGAACAGCTAGGAGAAGAGAGGAGGATAGCTAGGAGAGGAGGATAGCTAGGAGAAGAGAGGAGACAAGCTAGGGGAGGAGAGGAGGACAGCTAGGAGAGGAGGATAGCTAGGAGAGGGGAGGAGGATAGCTAGGAGAGGAGAGGAGGATAGCTCGGAGAGGAGAGGAGTATAGCTAGGACAGGAGGGGAGGACAGCTAGGAGAGGAGAGGAGGTCAGCAAAGAGAGGAGAGGAGGACAGCTAGGAGAGGAGGACAGCTAGGAGAGGAGGACAGCTAGGAGAGGAGGATAGCTAGGAGAGGAGAGGAGGACAGCTAGGAGAGGAGAGGAGGACAGCTAGGGGAGGAGAGGAGGACAGCTAGGAAAGGAGGATAGCTAGGGGAGGAGAGGAGGATAGCTAGGAGAGGAGAGGAGGATAGCTAGGAGAAGAGAGGAGGAAAGCTAGGGGAGGAGAGGAGGACAGCTAGGAGAGGGTAGCTAGGAGAGGGGAGGAGGATAGCTAGGAGAGGAGAGGAGGATAGCTTGGAGAGGAGAGGAGTATAGCTAGGAGAGGAGAGGAGGTCAGCTAAGAGAGGAGAGGAGGTCAGCTAGGAGAGGAGGACAGCTAGGAGAGGAGAGGAGTATATATAGGAGAGGAGAGGAGGATAGCTAGGAGAGGAGAGGAGGACAGCTAGGAGAGGAGGCTAGCTAGGAGAGGAGAGGAGGATAGCTGGGAGAGGAGAGGAGGATAGCTAGGAGACGAGAGGAGGAAAGCTAGGAGAGGGGAAGGAGAGGAGGAGAGGATGAGCAGGGCAGGAAGGAGAGGGGAGGAGATGAAGACAGCTAGGAGAGGGGAGGAGAGGATGTGTGGGGACAGGTAGGAGAGGAGGATGCGCTAGGAGAGGGGTTAGGTGTTGAGGTAGAGTATAGGTATGTGACTGTCACAGTGTACAGAGGGACAGAGATTAACTTCTATTTTTCTCCACTGTTATTGAACCACTTGCCTCCAGCGAGTGAATGCATTGTGTATATCCAGTTTGTTAGCAGCAATCTACAATCGATTACACCCTTATCTCTCTGTCTCTGTCTGATGGTGTAACTAAAACAAGCAGCAGGCAGGACAGGCTCTCAGGGTCATCTATCACCCCAGTGGCATACAGATGCGTGTGAAACCGACAAAACATGCACAAACACAGAGGGCACACACACACACACACACACACACGCAGAGGGCAAAAACACAAAAACACACACCTCAGCGGCATACTGATAGGTGAGAAAAGCCAGTCACAGGTAAACAATCTGTCAGGGCAAAGCCTGCTGAGAGACAGAGAGAGAGAGAGAGAGAGAGAGAGAGAGAGAGAGAGACAGAGAGAGACAGAGAGAGACAGAGAGACAGAGAGACATAGAGACAGAGAGAGAGAGAGAGAGACAGAGAGACAGAGAGACAGAGACAGAGAGAGAGAGAGAAGAGGGAGACAGAAAGACAAAGAGATATAAGGGGGGTGGAGGGAGACAGAAAGAATGAGACAGATGGGGAGGAGAAATGTAGCTCAGAGGTAAGTCCATTTCGAAGCCAAGTAAAGGTTTCTGTCTGGCTATTTATTTGGCATGGGAGTCACACAGAGACAGAGAGTATGAGAGGAAGAGACAGGGGGAGAGGGAGTGACAGTGTGTTTGTTAATGTGTGTGTGTGTGTGTGTGTGTGTGTGTGTGTGTGTGTGTGTGTGTGTGTGTGTGTGTGTGTGTGTGTGTGTGTGTGTGTGCGTGCGTGCGTGCGTGCGTGTCATATAAAGTAAAGGCAACACCCACATAGAGAGGAGAGTAGCGAGAGAAGAGAGTAGAGAGAGGAGAGTAGCGAGAGAAGAGAGTAGAGAGAGCAAAGAGAGAGAGAGAGAGAGAGAAGAGAGTAAGAGACAGAAAGAGTAGAGAGAGAAGAGAGTAGAGAGTAGAGAGAGGAGAGTAGAGAGAGAAGAGAGTAGAGAGCAAAGAGAGAGAGAGAAGAGAGAAGAGAGTAGAAAGAGGAGAGTAGAGAGAGAAGAGAGTAGAGAGAGAAGAATGTAGAGAGAGCAAAGAGAGAGAAGAGAGTAGAGAGAGAAGAGAGTAGAGAGAGAGAGAAGAGAGCAAAGAGAGAGCAAAGAGAGAGAGAGAAGAGAGTAGAGAGAGCAAAGAGAGAGAGAGAAGAGAGTAGAGAGAGCAAAGAGAGAGAGAGAGAGAGGAGAGAAGTAAGGAGAAGTAAGGAGAAAAAAAATCCTCTGACAAATTCAATTTGCGGCGGAGCCAGAGGCACAGCACATAGACAGGTTTACAATAGTGTTAGTCATAGAGAAGAGAACACACCATCCATCACACAGAGAGAGATGAGGAAGGAGAGAAGAGGAGGTGAGAGGAAGGGATGGGAGAGGAGAGGAGAGGAGAGGAGAAGGGATAGGAGAGGAGAGGAGAGGAGAGGAGAGGAGAGGAGAGGAGAGGAGAGGGGGAGCAGAAAGGAAGAGGAGAGAGAGGAGGGAGAGGAGAGGAGAGGAGAGAGGAGAGGAGAGGAGAGGAGAGGAGAGGAGAGGGAGCAGGAGAGGGGGAGCAGAAAGGAAGAGGAGGAGAGGAGAGAGAGGAGAGGAGAGGAGAGGGAGAGGGAGAGGAGAGGAGAGGAGAGAAAGGAGAGGAGAGGAGAGGGGGAGCAGAAAGGAAGAGGAGAGGAGAGGAGAGGAGGAGGAGAGGAGAGGAGGAGGAGAGGAAGAGGAGAGGAGAGGAGAGGGAGGAGAGGAGGAGGGAGAGGAGAGGAGAGGAGAGGAGAGGAGAGGAGAGGAGAGGAGAGGAGAGGAGAGGAGAGGAGAGGAGAGGAGAGGACAAGCCGTAGTGTGTGTTTGTTGTCCGTGATCTCACTGAAACAAGGTCACACAGCTAGGTCTACTGGAAAAGAAAACAAGATTATAAAAAAAGAGAAGAACATCTACCATTTGGAACCGTCCGGTAATACTGCCATCTGAGTCCCATAATGTTACAATGAAAATAAAATAGGGATTAAAGACTGAAGATTAGAGGTGTTATATACGGGTGATTGAAGATTAGAGATGTTATATATGAGGGATTAAAGATTAGAGGTGTTATATATGAGGGATTAAAGATTAGAGGTGTTATATATGAGGGATTAAAGATTAGAGGTGTTATATATGAGGGATTACAGATTAGAGGTGTTATATATGAGGGATTAAAGATTAGAGGTGTTATATATGGGTGATTAAAGATTAGATGTGTTACATATGAGGAATTAAAGAATAGAGGTGTTTTATATGAGGGATTAAAGATTAGAGGTGGTATATATGAGGGATTAAAGATTAGAGGTGTTTTATATGAGGGATTAAAGAATAGAGGTGTTTTATATGAGGGATTAAAGATTAGAGGTGGTATATATGAGGGATTAAAGATTAGAGGTGTTTTATATGAGGGATTAAAGATTAGAGGTGTTTTATATGAGGGATTAAATATTAGAGGTGGTATATACGGGTGATTACAGATTGAATATTAGAGGTGTTAAATATGGTGAGAAAAGATGAAACACAAGAGAGAAAGAAGCACAGGCTGTGTAGGTCACTGCCTCTCCTCTCACCCTCGTTCCCTCCAGCAGTCTACAGGGCTACGCACAGCAGCAGCTTAACGCACAGTTATAAAAATTACATTTGTTTTGTTTTATTAAATTATGAATTTTAAATGTCATGGTATATACTCGTAGGTAAAAAATGTCAGGAGTAGAGGAGTAGAGTAAGAGAGGAGAGGAGGGGAAGAGAGGAGGAGTAGAGTAAGAGAGGAGAGGAGGGGAAGAGAGGAGGAGTAGAGTAAGAGAGGAGAGGAGGGGAAGAGAGGAGAGGAGGAGTAGGGGTAGAGAGGAGAGAGGAGGAGTAGGGGTAGAGAGGAGAGAGAGGGGAAGAGGGGAGGAGTAGGAGAGAGAGGGGGAAGAGAGGAGGAGTAGAGTAAGAGAGGAGGAGGGGAAGTAGAGGAGGAGGAGGGAGTAAGAGGAGGAGAGGAGGGAGGGGGAAGAGAGGGAGGGAGGAGTAGGGGTAGAGTAAGTGAGGAGAGGAGGAGGAAGAGAGGAGGAGTAGGAGAGGAGGGAGGAGGATGGAGGGAGAAGAGGAGGAGGAGTAGAGTAAGAGAGGAGAGGAGGGAAGGGAGGAGGAGGAGAGGAGGGGAAGAGAGGAGAGGGAGGGGAAGAGAGGAGGAGGGGAAGAGAGGAGGAGTAGAGTAAGAGAGGAGAGGAGGGGAAGAGGGGAGGAGGAGTAGAGTAAGAGAGGAGAGGAGGGGAAGAGAGGAGAGGAGAGGGAAGAGAGGAGGAGTAGGGGAAGAAAGGAGAGGAGGGGAAGAGGGGAGGAGTAGAGTAAGAGGAGAGGAGGAGAGGTAAGAGAGGAGAGGAGGGGAAGAGAGGAGGAGTAGAGTAAGAGAGGAGAGGAGGGGAAGAGAGGAGGAGTAGAGTAAGAGAGGAGAGGAGTGGAAGAGAGGAGGAGTAGAGTAAGAGAGGAGAGGAGGGGAAGAGAGGAGGAGTAGAGTAAGAGAGGAGAGGAGGGGAAGAGAGGAGGAGTAGAGTAAGAGAGGAGAGGAGGGGAAGAGAGGAGAGGAGGAGTAGAGTAAGAGAGGAGAGGAGGGGAAGAGAGGAGGAGTAGAGTAAGAGAGGAGAGGAGTGGAAGAGAGGAGGAGTAGAGTAAGAGAGGAGAGGAGGGGAAGAGAGGAGGAGTAGAGTAAGAGAGGAGAGGAGGGGAAGAGAGGAGAGGAGGAGTAGGGGTAGAGAGGAGAGAGGAGGAGTAGGGGTAGAGAGGAGATGAGGGTAAGAGAGGAGAGGAGGGGAAGAGAGGAGTAGAGTAAGAGAGGAGAGGAGGGGAAGAGAGGAGGAGTAGAGTAAGAGAGGAGAGGAGGGGAAGAGAGGAGGAGTAGAGTAAGAGAGGAGAGGAGGGGAAGAGAGGAGGAGTAGAGTAAGAGAGGAGAGGAGGGGAAGAGAGGAGAGGAGGAGTAGAGTAAGAGAGAGAGGAGGAAGAGGGAGGAGTAGAGTAAGAGAGAGAGGGAGGGAAGAGAGGGAGGAGTAGAGTAAGGGGAAGTAGGGGAAGAAAGGAGAGGAGGGGAAGAGAGGAGAGGAGGGGAAGGGGAAGAAAGGAGAGGAGGGGAAGGGGAAGAAAGGAGAGGAGGGGAAGGGGAAGAAAGGAGAGGAGGAGGAGAGGAAGAGAGAGGAGAGGAGGAGTAGAGTAAGAGAGAGGAGAGGAGGGGAAGAGAGGAGGAGTAGAGTAAGAGAGGAGAGGAGGGGAAGAGAGGAGGAGTAGAGTAAGAGAGGAGGGGAAGAGAGGAGAGGAGGAGTAGAGTAAGAGAGGAGGGGAAGAGAGGAGGAGTAGAGTAAGAGAGGAGGAGTAGGGGAAGAAAGGAGAGGAGGGGAAGAGAGATGAGGAGTAGAGTAAGAGAGGAGAAGTGGGGAAGAGAGGAGGAGTGTGGATGCTACACTACAGGACTGTTTTGCTAGCACAGACAGGATTCATCCGATGGCATTGAGGAGTACCACCACCTCAGTCACCGGATGCATCGACGACGTCGTCCCCACAGAAAGATTGAATTCTACAACACCGGCTCGGACAAGAGTCAGATCTGGCAGGGCCAGACTACAAAGGGAAACACAGCCGCGAGCTGCCCAGTGACACGAGCCTACCAGACGAGCTAAATGCTTTTTATGCTCGGTTCGAGGCAAGCAACACCAAACCATGTATGAGAGCACCAGCTGATCCGGACAACTGTGTGATCACGCTCTCTGTAGCCAATGTGAGCAAGACCTTTTAAACAGGTTAACATTCACAAGTCTGCAGGGCCTGACGGATTACCAGGACGTGTACTCTGAGCATGTGCTGACCAACTGGCAAGTGTCTTCACTGATATTTTCAACCTGTCCCTGTCTGAGTCTGTAATACCAACATGCTTCAAGCTGACCACCATAGTCCCTGTGTCAAAGAACACAAAGGTAACCTGCCTAAATGACTACAGACCCGTAGCACTCACGTCTGTAGCCATGAAGTGCTTTGAAAGGCTGGTAATGGCTCACATCAACACCATTATCCCAGAAACCATAGACCCACTCCAATTTGCATACCGCCCAAACAGATCAACAGATGATGCAAACTCTATTACACTCCACACTGCCCTTTCCCACCTGGACAAAAGGAACACCTACGTGAGAATGCTGTTCATTGACTTCAGCTCAGTGTTCAACACCATAGTACCCTCAAAGCTCATCACTAAACTAAGACCCTGGGACTAAACTCTTCTCTCTGCAACTGGATCCTGGACTTCCTGACGGGCCGCCCCCAGGTGGTAAGGGTAGGTAACAACACACCTGCCATGCTGATTATCAACACTGGGGCCACTCAGGGGTGCGTGCTTAGTCCCCTCCCACTCCCTATTCACCCACAACTGCGTGGCCAAGAAATACTCCAACATCGTCGTTAAGTTTGCTGACGACACAACAGTGGTAGGTCTGATCACCGACAACAATGAGACGGCCTCTAGGGAGGAGGTCAGAGACCTGGTTGTGTGGTGTCAGGATAACAACCTCTCCCTCAATGTTAGCAAGACAAAGGAGCTGATCGTGGACTACAGGAAAAGGAGGGCCAAAACAGGCCCCCTTTAACATCAACGGGGCTGTAGTGGAGCGGGTCGAGAGTTTCACATCACCAATGAACTATCATGGTCCAATCACACCAATACAGTTCTGAAAAGGGCACGACAACACCTTTTCACATTTACGTTTTCAGACCCTTTACTCAGCACATGGTTGAAGCATCTTATTGATTAGCCGGCATTCAGGGATTTTCTCTCATTCTTCTCTGCAGATCCCCTCAAGCTCTGTCAGGTTGGATGGGGAGCGTCACTGCACAGCTATTTTCAGGTCTCTCCAGAGATGATCGATCAGGTTCATGTCCGGGCACTGGCTGGGCCACTCAAGGACATTCAGAGACTTGTCCCGAAGCCACTCCTGCGTTGTCTTGTCTGTGTGTTTAGGGTCGTTGTCCTGTTGGAAGGTGAACCATCGCCCCAGTCTGAGGTCCTGAGGTCCTGAACGCTCTGGAGCAGGTTTTCATCAAGGATCTCTCTGTACTTTTCTCCATTCATCTTTCCCTCAACCTCAATCCTGACTAGTCTCCCAGTCCCTGCCACTGAAAAACTTCCCTACAGCATGATGCTGCTACCACCATGCTTCACCGTAGGGATGGTGCCAGATTTCCTCCAGACGTGACGTTTGGCATTCAGGCCTAAGACTTTTGTCTTGGTTTCATCAAACACGAGAATCTTGTTTCTCCTGGTCTGAGAGTCCTTTAGGTGCCTTCTGGCAAACTCCAAGTGGGCTGCCTTTTACAGAGGAGTGGCTTCCGTCTGGTATAAAAAAGGCCTGATTGGTGGAGTGATTGGTGGAGTGCTGCAGAGATGGTTGTCAAATAAAATAAAATCACATTTATTTATGTAGCCCTTCGTACATCAGTTGATATCTCAAAGTGCTGTTCACTATTCTGGACATTGTCCTTCTGGAAGGTTCTCCCATCTCCACAGAGTAACTCTGAGCTCTGTCAGAGTGATCATCGGGTTCTTGGTCACGTCCAAACTTCTTCCATTTAAGAATGATGGAGGCCACTGTGACTGTGTTCTTGGGGACCTCCAATGCTGCAGAAACATTGTGGTACCTTTCCCCAGATCTGTGCCTCGACACAATCCTGTCTCAGTGCTCTATAGACAATATATTTGACCTCGTGACTTGGTCTGACATGAAACTGCCAACTGTGAGACATATATACTGGATATTTTTTATTTACCTATGGAACAAATTCTTATTTACAAACCCTGATGACGCTGGGCCAATTGTGCGCTGCCCTATTGGACTCCCAATCACAGCCTGGATTCGAACCAAGGTGTCTGTATCGACGCTTCTAGCACTGAGATGCAGTGCCTTAGACCTCTGCGCCACTCTGGAGCCCAAATATCCAAATAATGTCCAATCAATTTATTTTTACCACAGGTGGACTGCAATCAAGTTGTAAAAACATCTCAAGGATGATCAATGGAATCAGCACCTGAGCTCAGTAGGTCTCACTGCAAAGGGGTTGAATACTTATGTATATATAAGATATTTCCCCCCCAAAAAAAAAAAAAAATTCACTTATTCATTACGGGGTAGATTGATGACATTTAAAAAAAAATGTAATGCATTTTAGAATAAGGCTGAAATGGTCAGAATACTGTCTGGGACAGTAGCATCACATCTCGTCAACAGAAACTGCAGGGCGCCAAATTCAAAACAACAGAAATCCAATAATTAAAATTCCTCAAACATTCATGTATTTTACACCATTTTAAAGATACACTTCTCGTTAATCCAACAACAGTGTCCGATTTCAAAAGGCTTTACGACGAAAGCAAACCAAACGATTATGTTAGGTCAGAGCCAAGTCACAGAAAAACAGCAATTTTTCCAGCCAAAGAGAGGAGTCACAAAAAGCAGAAATAGAGATAAAATGAATCACAATTGATGATCTTCATCAGATGACACTCATAGGACTTCATGTTACACAATACATGTATGTTTTGTTCGGTAAAGTTCATATTTATATCCAAAAATCTGAGTTTACATTGGCGTGTTATGTTCAGTAGTTCCATAACATCCGGTGATTTTGCAGAGAGCCACATCAATTTACAAAAATACTCATAATAAACATTGATAAAAGATACAACTGTTATGCATGGAATTTTAGATCCACTTCTCTTTAATGGAACCGCTGTGTCAGATTTTTTTAAAACTTTACGGAAAAAGCACACCATGCAATAATCTGTGTACGGCGCTCAGACGCTAAATCAAGCCAGACAGATATCCTCCATGTTAGAGTCAACAGAAGTCAGAATTAGCTTATAAATATTCACTTACCTTGGATGATCTTCATCAGAATGCACTCCCAGGAATCCCAGATCCACAATAAATGTTTGTTTTGTTTGATAATGCCCATCATTATTGTCCAAATACCACATTTTTGTGCACGTGTTCAGTACACAATCCAAACTCACGATGCGCGGTCACTAGCAGCAGACGAAAAGTCAAAAAAAGTTCTGTTACAGTCCATAGAAACATGTCAAACGATGTATAGAATCAATCTTTAGGATGTTTTTAACATAAATCTTCAATAATGTTCCAACCGGAGAATTCCTTTGTCTGTAGAAAAGCAATGGAACAGAGCTCGCTCTCACGTGAACGAGCGTCACCAGCTCGTGGCTCTCGGCAGACCTCTGACTCATTCCCCTCTCATTCCCCCCTCCTTCACAGTAGAAGCACAGTAGAAGCATCAAACAAGGTTCTAAAGACTGTTGACATCTAGTGGACGCCTTAGGAAGTGCAATATGACCCCATAGACACTGTGTATTCAATAGGGCAAGTGTTGAAAAACTGCAAACCTCAGACATCATTCAAACAGTTTTAGTTCAGAGTGTTTCCTATCCAAATCTACTAATTATATGCATTTTATAGCTTTTATGACTGAGTAGCAGGCAGTTTAATTTGGGCACGCTTTTCATCCAAAATGCCCAATGCTGCCCCCTACCCTAGAGAAGTTCATTATATTTAAAACCAAATGCTTTTATTCTTTTACTCAAGTAGTATTTCACTGGGTGACTTTCACTAAGGTATCTTTACTTTTACTCAATTATGACTATTGGGCACTTGGGAGGAGAAGAGAGATGGTAGGAGTAGGAGGAGGAGGAGGAGGAGAGAGAATGGAGGAAGGGGAGAAGAGAGATGGTAGGAGTAGGAGGAGGAGAGAGGATGGAGGAGGAGGAGAAGAGAGATGGTAGGAGTAGGAGGAGGAGGAGGAGGAGAGAGAATGGAGGAAGGGGAGAAGAGAGATGGTAGGAGTAGGAGGAGGAGGAGGAGGAGAGAGAATGGAGGAAGGGGAGAAGAGAGATGGTAGGAGTAGGAGGAGGAGGAGGAGAGAGAATGGAGGAAGGGGAGAAGAGAGATGGTAGGAGTAGGAGGAGGAGGAGGAGAGAGGATGGAAGAGGAGGAGAAGAGAGATGGTAGGAGTAGGAGGAGGAGAGAGGATGGAGGAGGAGGAGAAGAGAGATGGTAGGAGTAGGAGGAGGAGGAGGAGAGAGAGGATGGAGGAGGAGGAGAAGAGAGATGGTAGGAGTAGGAGGAGGAGGAGAGAGAGGATGGAGGAGGAGGAGAAGAGAGATGGTAGGAGTAGGAGGAGGAGGAGGAGAGAGGATGGAGGAGGAGGAGAAGAGAGGGGGAGGAAGAGAAGAGAGGGGGAGGAGTTAGAGAGGAAAAATAGGGAAAGAGAGTAGGAGATTCGCTCCAAAACGACTCAGCCTGTCTGTTTGCCTTTCCAGTCAAATGTTGTTTACCAGCATTTTATTAACAAACACACACACACACACACACACACACACACACACACACACACACACACACACACACACACACACACACTGTCTGCCTCTCCAGTCTAATGTTGTTTACCAGCGTTTCATTTCTGTAATGAAAAACTAATTAAATAATCTACCACACACACACACACACACACACACACACACACACACACACACACACCGTCACAAAGACACACACACGCCAGCACAGACACACACACACACACACACACACACAAAAGCAAAGACACTTTTAATGAAAGAGTAATTAAATAATCTATCCATCTGATTGGTATTAATATCCCTCTCCACTCTTTCCTGAGGGCAAAACACAGTGTTACCCAATGTTCTGAACTCCCAGGTCTCCCTCTGTCTGAAACCCAGCCAGGTCAGTCTTCTACCAGTCAGTCAACGTCCAACGTCCAGTCTGAGGACGTCAGGAGATACCGTGGAAACCGACCACTAGCGGGAAACAGCTGTTGCCTTCTCATAGGATTTGTGGTTTTTGTGGCTAGGGACGTGGGGGGGGGAATGGTGGATGGCGGATCGGCATATGCATCTCTCTCTCTGGTTCCAAAGAGCCATAAGGTTTCAAAACCCTAACCTTAAACCATTCAGAGTTAACCCTAACCTTAAACCATTCAGAGTTAACCCTAACCTTAAACCATTCAGAGTTAACCCTAACCTTAAACCACTCAGAGTTAACCCTAACCTTAAACTATTCAGAGTTAACCCTAACCTTAAACCACTCAGAGTTAACCCTAACCTTAAACCACTCAGAGTTAACCCTAACCTTAAACTATTCAGAGTTAACCCTAACCTTAAACCACTCAGAGTTAACCCTAACCTTAAACCATTCAGAGTTAACCCTAACCTTAAACCACTCAGAGTTAACCCTAACCTTAAACCACTCAGAGTTAACCCTAACCTTAAACCATTCAGAGTTAACCCTAACCTTAAACCACTCAGAGTTAACCCTAACCTTAAACCATTCAGAGTTAACCCTAACCTTAAACCACTCAGAGTTAACCCTAACCTTAAACCACTCAGAGTTAACCTTAACAATTCGGACAATGCAAATATGCCCTTCCAGACTCCTTCCTCCTACCAAGGACGTTGGAGAAATCTGTTAACCACCTGACTGAGGATCTTAACTTTGATCTTAACTACTAATACCAAGTCACACTTCTAAAAACATGCACTTTTGTCGCAATACATTTACTCTCCGATAAACAAACAATACCCTGAAGCTTTAGAACATTGGAACTGAAATGGTGGTCCACTAATTTGGAAGTGTAATATGGAACTCACTGTCACTCGATCAGCCTACTTCTCCAACATGATTGAGGAGAATAAAAACAATTTAAACATATATTTTTACTCTCTCTCCCTCTACCACACCTGCTGTCTAGACCTCTGAATGATCGGCTATGAAAAGCCAACTGACATTTACTCCTGAGGTGCTGAATAGTTGCACCCTCTACAACCACTGTGATTATTATTTGACCCTGCTGGTCATCTATGAACATTTGAACATCTTGGCCATGTTCTGTTATAATCTCCACCCGGCACAGCCAGAAGAGGACTGGCCCACCCCTCGGAGCCTGGTTTCTTCCTAGTTCTGGCCTTTCTAGGGAGTTTTTCCTAGCCACTGTGCTTCTACACCTGCATTGGTTGCTGTTTGGGGGTTTTAGGCTGGGTTTCTGTACAGCACTTTGGGACATCGGCTGATATATTTGATTGACAGATTGAACATTTTTAAATTAAATTGATGTTTAACCTTAAGATTTTCGTGAAAAACCCGCCAACTTGGAAAACCATCAACTAGTGAGAACGTTTCCATGTCTGTGTGTGAGAGTGTGAGTGTGAGTGTGAGTGTGTGTGTGTGTGTGTGTGTGTATGTGTGTGTGTGTGTATGTGTGTGTGTGTGTATGTGTGTGTGTGTGTGTGTGTGTGTGTGTGTGTGTATGTGTGTGTGTGTGTGTATGTGTGTGTGTGTGTGTGTGTGTGTGTGTGTGTGTGTGTGTGTGTGTGTGTGTGTGTGTGTGTGTATGTGTGTGTGTGTATGTGTGTGTGTGTGTGTGTGTGTGTGTGTGTGTGTATGTGTGTGTGTGTGTGGTTGCTTGGTTGGATGGATGATCATCAGACGATTGTGTGTTTGATCCCAGCCAATCTCTATTTATTTTAATCCTATAACTTCGAAATTGGACGTTTGGAGAAACGGAACGATGCTGAGCAGAAGTGTTTGGAAAAACACGGAAAAAACGTCCGAATTTGAGGTCAAAACGTGAGATCTTGTTGCACAAACAAACAGATAAAGTTGAAGTCGGAAGTTTCATTTAATTAGTCATTAAAACTAATTTACATACACTTAGGATGGAGTCATTAAAACTAGTTTACATACACTTAGGATGGAGTCATTAAAACTAGTTTACATACACTTAGGATGGAGTCATTAAAACTCATTTACATACACTTAGGATCTCATTTTTCAACCACTCCACAAAATATATATATCTCTATATATATACACACAATTGTATATACACACACATTTGAAGTCGGAAGTTTACATACACCTCAGCCAAATAGATCTAAACTCAGTTTTCCACAAACATAACGATGGTCATAATTATGGCCAAACAGTTCTATTTTTTGTTTCATCAGACCAGAGGACATTTCTCCAAAAAGTACAATCTTTGTCCCCATGTGCAGTTACAAACCGCAGTCTGGCTTTTTTTATGGCAGTTTTGGGGCAGTGGCTTCTTCCTTGCTGAGCGGCCTTTCAGGTTATGTCGATATAGGACTCGTTTTACTGTGGATATAGATACTGTTGTACCGGTTTCCTCCAGCTTCTTCACAAGGTCCTTTTGCTGTTGTTCTGGGATTGATTTGCACTTTTCGCACCAAAGTACGTTCATCTCTAGGAGACAGAATGCGTCTCCTTCCTGAGTGGTTGAACGGCTGCGTGATCCCATGGTGTTTATACTTGAGTACTATTGTTTGTACAGATGAATGTGGTACCTTCAGGGGTTTGGAAATTGAACCAGACTTGTGGAGGTCTCCAATTGTTTTCTTAGGTCTTGGCTGATTTATTTTTATTTTCTCATGATGTCAAGCAAAGAGACACTAAGTTTGAAGGTAGGCCCTGAAATACATCCACAGGTACACCTCCAATTGACTCAAATGATGTCAATTAGCCTATCAGAAGCTTCTAAAGCCATGACATCATTTTCTGGAATTTTCCAAGCTGTTTAAAGGCACAGTCAACTTAGTGTATGTAAACTTCTGACCCACTGGAATTGTGATACATTGAATTATAAGTGAAATAATCTGTCTGTAAACAATTGTTGGAAAAATTACTTGTGTCATGCACAAAGTAG
>NC_088414.1:46515611-46523111 GCF_034236695.1 Oncorhynchus nerka
CCCCTCAGCCAAACCAGTAGTTCTAAAGCTGTATCTGAACTCAGACCACAACAGAGACGGGTTTGGGCCAGAAGGGTTGGTGTTGGATTGTAACATCAGATAAGGGCTAGTGGGTAGTGACAACAGAGACGGGTTTGGGCCAGAAGGGTTGGTGTTGGACTGTAACATCAGAGAAGGGCTTGTGGGTAGTGACAACAGAGATGGGTTTGGGCTAGAAGGGCTAGTGGGTAGTGACAACAGAGACGGGTTTGGGCCAGAAGGGTTGGTGTTGGACTTTAACATCAGAGAAGGGCTAGTGGGTAGTGACAACAGAGACGGGTTTGGGCCAGAAGGGTTGGTGTTGGACTGTAACATCAGAGAAGGGTTGGAGTTAGGGGTAGGCTTAGAAGGAGGGGTAGGGTAAGGATGGTTAGGGTTAGACGGGTACATAAGAGAGGATTGTCCCGCTACTGAGCAACAGATAATGGTGCAGTACTGTGGTAACCACTTAATGACGAAGATACTAACCCCCCACCCACCCCCTCTCTCGTAATGTAATGATGTCAAAGGGGCAGAGAACTCATCTCACCCTTAGCTGACCTCATTATCTCCTTTCCCTTTTCCATTCCTCTCCCGTCTACCCCCTCCTCTCCTCTCCTCTGTCCACCCCCTCTCCTCTCCTCCTCTCATCTGTCCACCCCCTCTCCTCCTATCCTCTCCTCTGTCCAACCCTCTCCTCCTCTCCTCTGTCCACCCCCTCTCTTCCTATCCTCTCCTCTGTCCACCCCTCTCCTCCTATCCTCTCTTCTGTCCACCCCCTCTCCTCCTATCCTCTCTTCTGTCCACCCCCTCTCCTCTCCTCCTCTCCTCTGTCCACCCCCTCTCCTCCTATCCTCTCCTCTGTCCACCCCTCTCCTCTTATCCTCTCCTCTGTCCAACCCTCTCCTCCTCTCCTCTCCTCTCATCTGTCCACCCCCTCTCCTCCTATCCTCTCCTCTGTCCACCCCCTCTCCTCCTATCCTCTCTTCTGTCCACCCCTCTCCTCTCCTCCTCTCCTCTGTCTACCCCCTCTCCTCCTATCCTATCCTCTCCTCTGTCCACCCCTATCCTCCTCTCCTCTGTCCACCCCCTCTCCTCTCCTCACCTCTGTCCACCCCCTCTCCTCTCCTCTCCTCCTATCCTCTGTCCACCCCCTCTCCTCTCCTCTCCTCCTATCCTCTGTCCACCCCCTCTCCTCTCTCTCCTCCTATCCTCTTCTCCCCTCCCCCTAACCCCTCCTCCTCTCCTCTTCTCCCCTCCCCTCCCCCTAACCCCTCCTCCTCTCCCACTTCTCCCCTCCCCTAACCCCTCCTCCTCCTCTCTCTTCTCGCCTCCACTAAAACCTCCTCCTCTCCTCTCCTCTCCTCTTCTCTCCTCCCCTAACCCCTCCTCCTCTCCACTTCTCCCCTCCCCCTAACCCCTCCTCCTCTCCCCTTCTCCCCTCCCCTAACACCTCCTCCTCTCCTCTCCTCTTCTCCCCTCCCCTAACACCTCCTCCTCTCCTCTCCTCTCCTCTTCTCCCCTGCCCTAACCCCTCCTCCTCTCCTTCAATGGGATGCATTACACTCTTCTCCTTTTCTTTCCATGTTCCTCTGTTATAAGAATATTTAGAAGATAAATACACAACGCAGAGGACGAGAGGACTAGAATTAACGATCAATAGGGAATTGTCAACGTAAATAGTTGGTCTTCGGATCAACAGCTGTTTAGAATCTGTGGAATGTTAACCCTGAACTCAGAGCTACGTGTGCTACGTTTTCATTGGTCTGTACATTGAGTCTGGAGCAGGATACTTGTTATTTGACCATTGGCCCAGTTGTACTGCAAGGACTTCTGCTTAGTCAACCTCAGGCTAGTGCGAGGGGTTATAAATGGCATCCTGTTCCTTTGTTCTGTGGAGTAAAGCTGAGGACAGGGGACACTGAACATCTACCACCCAGCATGACATCTATGATTTGTCCTCTCTGAATAAATCTATTTTTATACCCCTGATTTGCTTTGGAGTCTGTGTTATTGAAGAATATCATCAACTGCTAACACGGCTGTTGTGAGTTGGTTTTGGATCAGCTCTCTGATGGGTTTATAGAGTAATACGTTGGAAAGCCCTAAGTTTATCTATAGACACAGACAGTTCAAGCATCGTGGAGGAGGGGAGGGGATGAGGCAGTCTGGGCCTGAGTATTTACTATAGTTACTACAATGGACAAGGTGATAATACCAGGCACGCTGGATTTGAGAAAAACAGACGCTCACTGTATGATTGACACAATGCTTAACAATAGCATACAACTCCTGTAACGAGGAGAAAACTCCCGAGGGGGGACATGACGTAGTGCCAGGACACTGGGTGACGGTAAACCAGATATGTGACAGACACGTTAGAGCCAAAAATGGGCAGGTCCTTATCAAGTTTTGCTCACAACGAGGTCAGCACTAAAAGTCCAGGGAAAATCCACGATGGATCACGATGTTACATGATACACGTCACTCATTGCAAGGCTGTCCATTTTTGATGACAAAACAGAGCCTGGAGAATAGAGAACTGATTGATTAGTAATTAGGGCGGGGGGGGGCATATCTCAGGTGCAGAAGGATATTAGGAACCTGATAAGCTTCTATGTTGTTCACCTCAGTCGTCAGGGCGGCAGAGTGTTGGACTAGTAACCGAAAGGTTGCAAGTTCAAATCACCGAGCTGACAAGGTACAAATCTGTCATTCTGCCCCTGAACAGGCAGTTAACCCACTGTTCCTAGACCAGTTAACCCACTGTTCCTAGACCAGTTAACCCACTGTTCCTAGGCCGTCATTGAACATAATAATTTGTTCTTAACTGACTTGCCAAGTTAAATAAAGGTAAAAACAAAAATTGGGATATCTAGGGTGAAATGTCCAACATTTTCCTGAAAATCAGGACACGCTTACTTAGGGAATACAATGTGAAATATCAATTTCTCTTGAAGCCGGAAAAGGTTACCTTCACTTTTTTGTGTTTCGATCGTTACAGGATATGAGAATCTATCGTCTGAGGCTGCAGCAATAATAATAGTTATCTATGGGACGGATACCAGGGTGGAAGAGCTGGTCATGTCTAATAGTTATCTATGGGACTGATACCAGGGTGGAAGAGCTGGTCATGTCTAATAGTTATCTATGGGACTGATACCAGGGTGGAAGAGCTGGTCATGTCTAATAGTTATCTATGGGACTGATACCAGGGTGGAAGAGCTGGTCATGTCTAATAGTTATCTATGGGACTGATACCAGGGTGGAAGAGCTGGTCATGTCTAATAGTTATCTATGGGACTGATACCAGGGTGGAAGAGCTGGTCATGTCTAATAGTTATCTATGGGACTGATACCAGGGTGGAAGAGCTGGTCATGTCTAATAGTTATCTATGGGACTGATACCAGGGTGGAAGAGCTGGTCATGTCTAATAGTTATCTATGGGACTGATACCAGGGTGGAAGAGCTGGTCATTCTAATAGTTATCTATGGGACTGATACCAGGGTGGAAGAGCTGGTCATGTCTAATAGTTATCTATGGGACAGATACCAGGGTGGAAGAGCTGGTCATTCTAATAGTTATCTATGGGACGGATACCAGGGTGGAAGAGCTGGTCATGTCTAATAGTTATCTATGGGACTGATACCAGGGTGGAAGAGCTGGTCATGTCTAATAGTTATCTATGGGACTGATACCAGGGTGGAAGAGCTGGTCATTCTAATAGTTATCTATGGGACGGATACCAGGGTGGAAGAGCTGGTCATGTCTAATAGTTATCTATGGGACTGATACCAGGGTGGAAGAGCTGGTCATGTCTAATAGTTATCTATGGGACTGATACCAGGGTGGAAGAGCTGGTCATGTCTAATAGTTATCTATGGGACTGATACCAGGGTGGAAGAGCTGGTCATGTCTAATAGTTATCTATGGGACTGATACCAGGGTGGAAGAGCTCGTCATTCTAATAGTTATCTATGGGACTGATACCAGGGTGGAAGAGCTGGTCATGTCTAATAGTTATCTATGGGACTGATACCAGGGTGGAAGAGCTGGTCATGTCTAATAGTTATCTATGGGACGGATACCAGGGTGGAAGAGCTGGTCATGTCTAATAGTTATCTATGGGACTGATACCAGGGTGGAAGAGCTGGTCATGTCTAATAGTTATCTATGGGACGGATACCAGGGTGGAAGAGCTGGTCATGTCTAATAGTTATCTATGGGACTGATACCAGGGTGGAAGAGCTGGTCATGTCTAATAGTTATCTATGGGACTGATACCAGGGTGGAAGAGCTGGTCATGTCTAATAGTTATCTATGGGACTGATACCAGGGTGGAAGAGCTGGTCATGTCTAATAGGGTTGTGTTATTAAGGGTTGTGTTATTAAGGGTTGTGTTATTAAGTGTCGTGTTATTAAGGGTCATGTTATTAAGGGTCATGTTATTAAGGGTCGTGTTATTGAGGGTCGTGTTATTAAGGGTTGTGTTATTAAGGGTTGTGGTATTAAGGGTCATGTTATTAAGGGTTGTGTTATTAAGGGTTGTGTTATTAAGGGTTGTGTTAAGGGTCGTGTTATTAAGGGTTGTGTTGTTAAGGGTCGTGTTATTAAGGGTCGTGTTATTAAGGGTTGTGTTATTAAGGGTCGTGTTATTGAGGGTTGTGTTATTGAGGGTCATGTTATTAAGGGTTGTGTTATTAAGGGTCGTGTTATTAAGGGTCGTGTTATTAAGGGTCGTGTTATTGAGGGTTGTGTTGTTAAGGGTCGTGTTATTAAGGGTTGTGTTGTTAAGGGTCGTGTTATTAAGTGTCGTGTTATTAAGGGTTGTGTTAAGGGTCGTGTTATTAAGGGTTGTGTTATTGAGGGTCATGTTATTAAGGGTCGTGTTATTAAGGGTCGTGTTATTAAGGGTTGTGTTATTAAGGGTCGTGTTATTGAGGGTTGTGTTGTTAAGGGTCGTGTTATTAAGGGTTGTGTTGTTAAGGGTCGTGTTATTAAGTGTCGTGTTATTAAGGGTTGTGTTAAGGGTCGTGTTATTAAGGGTTGTGTTATTAAGGGTCGTGTTATTAAGGGTTGTGTTATTGAGGGTCGTGTTATTGAGGGTTGTGTTATTGAGAGTCATGTTATTAAGGGTTGTGTTAAGGGTCGTGTTATTAAGGGTTGTGTTAAGGGTCGTGTTATTAAGGGTTGTGTTATTAAGGGTCGTGTTATTGAGGGTCGTGTTATTGAGGGTCATGTTATTAAGGGTTGTGTTAAGGGTCGTGTTATTGAGGGTCATGTTATTAAGGGTTGTGTTATTAAGGGTCGTGTTATTGAGGGTCATGTTATTAAGGGTTGTGTTATTAAGGGTCGTGTTATTGAGGGTCGTGTTATTGAGGGTCATGTTATTAAGGGTTGTGTTAAGGGTCATGTTATTAAGGGTCATGTTATTAAGGGTTGTGTTGTTAAGGGTCGTGTAATTGAGGGTCGTGTTATTGAGGGTCATGTTATTAAGGGTCGTGTTATTAAGGGTCATGTTATTAAGGGTCGTGTTCTTGAGGGTCGTGTTATTGAGGGTCATGTTATTAAGGGTTGTGTTAAGGGTAGTGTTATTATGGGTTGTGTTATTAAGGGTCGTGTAATTAAGGGTAGTGTTATTATGGGTTGTGTTATTAAGGGTCGTGTAATTAAGGGTAGTGTTATTATGGGTTGTGTTATTAAGGGTCGTGTTATTATGGGTTGTGTTATTAAGGGTTGTGTTATTAAGGGTCGTGTAATTAAGGGTAGTGTTATTATGGGTCGTGTAATTAAGGGTAGTGTTATTATGGGTTGTGTTATTAAGGGTCGTGTTATTATGGGTTGTGTTATTATGGGTTGTGTTATTAAGGGTCGTGTTCTTGAGGGTCGTGTTATTAAGGGTGTTATCTGGGATATGTAGTACCCCATGTAGTACATTGTGTGAATTCTCCTTTTTCACGCCGTCATAAACATGTGATTAGAGAAACAGAGATTCTTTGCGATTGCTAATTCCCCTCTTACGGCATTTCTAAAATAGCACGGGAAGTTATTAATATGGCTAACTCTTTTGGAATTCCTAGCTAATAGAACAGTTGAGAGTCTTGAGTTAATTAAAGCTGAGATGGTTACCATACGGAATGTGGCGATGCAAAATCGTTTGGCCCTTGATTATCTTCTGTCCGCACAAGAGGGTACATCTGCTCTTATTGGTGTTGAATGGGGATCTAGTTGATAATACTGTACTGTACCCAACAGTAGTGAGTACTGGATGTGGACATAGACATGAATACTTATTTAAACCCACTAGTTGTCCTAGTAAACTACTAGTTGTGCTAGTAAACTACTCGTCCCAATAAACTACTAGTTGTGCTAGTAAACTACTAGTTGTCCTAGAAAACGACTAGTTGTCCCAGTAAATTACTAGTTGTCCTAGTAAACTACTAGCTGTCTCAGTAAACTAGTAGTTGTCCCAGTAAACGACTAGTTGTCCCAGTAAACTACTAGTTATCCTAGTAAACTACTAGTTGTGCTAGTAAACTACTAGTTATCCTAGTAAACTACTAGTTGTCCTAGTAAACTGCTAGTTGTCCTAGTAAACTACTAGTTGTCCCAGTAAACTACTAGTCGTCCCAGTAAACTTCTAGTCGTCCTAGTAAACTACTAGTTGTGCTAGTAAACTACTAGTTGTCCAAGTAAACAACTAGTTGTCCTAGTAAACTACTAGTTGTGCTAGTAAACTACTAGGTGCCCTAGTAAACTACTAGTTGTCCCAGTAAAAGAGTAGTTATGCTAGTAAACTACTAGTTGTCCCAGTAAATGACTAGTTATGCTAGTAAACTACTAATTGCCCAGTAAACTACTAGTTGTCCCAGTAAACTACTAGTTGTCCCAGTAAACTACTAGTTGTCCCAGTAAACTACTAGTTGTTCTAGTAAAATAACAGTCTAGCTTCATACATCCTTATTTGTCTGTTAAAATCAACACTATAAAATGTGAAAATGCTAGTCAGCATTAATGGTTTCTCAGACCTAGAATCTCCTGGACTAAAAAACAAATCCATTATAGTTTTGGATTAGGTTTACTCCGTGTCCAGGAAGTCCACACAGTAAATGACTTCAGAACATTACTTCTAACTCTAATGTGTGTAATGTCTGATTGTAAATGTAATGTCCGTGCTGCTGACTTTAAGTGATTGAAGACCAGAGCAGTTGATCACAGAGAAACAGATCAGAGGGAATGTCTATGTCTATGACATGGTACTACAGTGAATGTAATTGACCAATTACCAATTACCACAAGGCCATGCAACGCTATTACCGAGAGACAGAGGGAGAGAGAGAAAGTGTGAGAGAGAGAGATCGCGACAGAGCGAGAGAGAGAGAGAGAGAGAGAGAGAGAGAGGGACAGTGTGTGTGACTTTCTTCTGAAAGTGCTCAGTCTATTCTTGTTCTGAGAAATGAAGGCTATTCCATGTGAGAAA
>NC_088414.1:46528111-46530611 GCF_034236695.1 Oncorhynchus nerka
CCAAGTGGTTGGGCAATAAAATGTAAAATATTTGTAAATGTCGTTATGTTGCATTTATTGTTCCGGTATATTTTAAATATAGTCTGTAACACAATAAAATGTGGAAAAAGTCAAGGGGGTGTGAATACTTTCTGAAGGCTCTCTATGTGATGCTTACAAGTGTGTGTTACTGAAGTAGAATACTGTGTCCATCCACACAGGCTCAACTTAATGGAAGTTTAAAATTACCATTTAAATAGGATTTTCTTTTTGGGATTCGCAGAGAAGATAAATTACACAGTAAACAATGTCAAAAGGCTTTAATGGCATCTATGAAATGAAAACACACGTCCGGACCCAGTTGAACAACCACACACACACACACACACACACACACACACACACACACACACACACACAAACAGCCACACACACACACACACACACAAACACGCACACGCACACACACACAGCCACACACACACACACAACTCTCTCTTTCTTATTTGTGATACTGAGGAAATCAGTGTGTTGAATAGGCAATGAATACACACACACACACACACACACACAGAGAGAGAGCCGTAGGAAACCGTGGCTATAGTTTCAGTGACAGGGGTAAGGAGAGGTAGAGATGGGTGGAGAGAGACCAGGGGATGGGGTAAGGACAGGTAGAGATGGGTGGAGAGAGAGAGGGGGATGGGGTAAGGAGAGGTAGAGATGGGTGGAGAGAGACCAGGGGATGGGGTAAGGACAGGTAGAGATGGGTGGAGAGAGAGAGGGGGATGGGGTAAGGACAGGTAGAGATGGGTGGAGAGAGAGAGGGGGATGGGGTAAGGAGAGGTAGAGATGGGTGGAGAGAGACAGGGGGATGGGGTAAGGACAGGTAGAGATGGGTGGAGAGGTAGAGGGGATGGGGTAAGGACAGGTAGAGATGGGTGGAGATAGACAGGGGGATGGGGTAAGGACAGGTAGAGATGGGTGGAGAGAGAGAGGGGATGGGGTAAGGAGAGGTAGAGATGGGTGGAGAGAGAGAGGGGGATGGGGTAAGGAGAGGTAGAGATGGGTGGAGAGAGAGAGGGGGGATGGGGTAAGGACAGGTAGAGATGGGTGGAGAGAGACAGGGGGATGGGGTTAGGACAGGTAGAGATGGGTGGAGAGAGAGAGGGGGATGGGGTAAGGACAGGTAGAGATGGGTGGAGAGAGAGAGGGGATGGGGTTAGGACAGGTAGAGATGGGTGGAGAGAGACCGGGGGATGGGGTTAGGACAGGTAGAGATGGGTGGAGAGAGAGAGGGGGATGGGGTAAGGAGAGGTAGAGATGGGTGGAGAGAGAGAGAGGGGATGGGGTAAGGACAGGTAGAGATGGGTGGAGAGAGGGGGATGGGGTAAGGACAGGTAGAGATGGGTGGAGAGAGAGAGGGGATGGGGTTAGGACAGGTAGAGATGGGTGGAGAGAGAGGGGGATGGGGTAAGGACAGGTAGAGATGGGTGGAGAGAGAGAGGGGGGATGGGGTAAGGAGAGGTAGAGATGGGTGGAGAGAGACAGGGGGATGGGGTAAGGACAGGTAGAGATGGGTGGAGAGAGAGAGGGGGATGGGGTTAGGACAGGTAGAGATGGGTGGAGAGAGACCGGGGGATGGGGTAAGGAGAGGTAGAGATGGGTGGAGAGAGAGAGGGGGATGGGGTAAGGACAGGTAGAGATGGGTGGAGAGAGAGGGGGGGATGGGGTAAGGACAGGTAGAGATGGGTGGAGATAGACAGGAGAGGAGAGAGGGAGAAAGAGAGAGATAAATTAAATAATTTCATACAAAGACATTTTCCCGACAACTTCACCACGCCGACAACTTCACCACGCCTACAACTTCACCACCCCGACAACTTCACCATCCCGACAACGTCACCATCCCGACAACTTCACCATCCCGACAACTTCACCATGCCGACAACTTCACCAAGCCGACAACTTCACCACGCCGACAACTTCACCATCCCGACAACGTCACCATCCCGACAACTTCACCATCCCGACAACTTCACCATGCCGACAACTTCACCACCCCGACAACTTCACCAAGCCGACAACTTCACCACGCCGACAACTTCACCAAGCCGACAACTTAACCACGCCGACAACGTCACCATCCTGACAACTTCACCATCCCGACAACTTCACCATCCCGACAACGTCACCATCCTGACAACTTCACCACCCCGACAACTTCACCATCCAGACAACTTCACCATCCCGACAACTTCACCATCCTGACAACTCCACCATCCCGACAACTTCACCATCCTGACAACTTCTTTTTGCCGAATTTTCTTTTTATCTGAAAGGTTTTGCCGGCAACAACAAAGCCTGTTCTTTTATTTCCGCCAGCCGACCTAGTCATGATTAAAGTCCCGCCAAGCCTCAGTATAAAGCCTTTCATCTTTACCGTCACTGACACGCATTGAATCACGAACATTGGATTGTTGTCCGACATCAAACTTGTCCTTGTCAACCACAAAAGCTTTGT
>NC_088414.1:46538111-46543111 GCF_034236695.1 Oncorhynchus nerka
TCTCTCTCCAGAGTAACAGGTATACTGGACTGTTGTCTCTCTATCTCCAGAGTAACAGGTAGACTGGACTGTTGTCTCTCTCCAGAGTAACAGGTATACTGGACTGTTGTCTTTCTCCAGAGTAACAGGTATACTGGACTGTTGTCTCTCTATCTCCAGAGTAACAGGTAGACTGGACTGTTGTCTCTCTCTCTCCAGAGTAACAGGTAGACTGGACTGTTGTCTCTCTCTCTCCAGAGTAACAGGTAGACTGGACTGTTGTCTCTCTATCTCCAGAGTAACAGGTAGACTGGACTGTTGTCTCTCTCTCTCCAGAGTAACAGGTAGACTGGACTGTTGTCTCTCTCCAGAGTAACAGGTAGACTGGACTGTTGTCTCTCTCTCTCCAGAGTAACAGGTAGACTGGACTGTTGTCTCTCTCTCTCCAGAGTAACAGGTAGACTGGACTGTTGTCTCTCTATCTCCAGAGTAACAGGTAGACTGGACTGTTGTCTCTCTCTCTCCAGAGTAACAGGTAGACTGGACTGTTGTCTCTCTCCAGAGTAACAGGTAGACTGGACTGTTGTCTCTCTCCAGAGTAACAGGTAGACTGGACTGTTGTCTCTCTACCTCCAGAGTAACAGGTATACTGGACTGTTGTCTCTCTCTCCAGAGTAACAGGTAGACTGGGCTGTTGTCTCTCTACCTCCAGAGTAACAGGTATACTGGACTGTTGTCTCTCTCTCCAGAGTAACAGGTAGACTGGACTGTTGACTTTCTCCAGAGTAACAGGTATACTGGACTGTTGTCTCTCTCCAGAGTAACAGGTATAGTGGACTGTTGTCTCTCTCCAGAACTGCTAGGCTAAGTGCTTGGCTAACTGCTAGGCTAACTGCTAGGCTAAGTGTCTGTGTGTGTCTGTCTGTGTCAACCATAAACACACTCATCAAACTGCTCACAGCACTATTCCACAGAGACAAGGGTGTGTTAGATGGCTCTGCTGGCCAACCGTGAACACACACACACACACACAACACACACACACACACACACACACACACACACACACACACACACACACACACACACACACACACACACACACACACACACACACACACACACAAAGAGCAGGGTGGAAAATGCTATTTAAATGCATCAATTCAATATGCAAATGGAATAAGAGGAATAAGGAAGAGAGAGAGAGAGAGAGAGAGAGAGAGAGAGAGAGAGAGAGAGAGAGAAATAGAGATTTACAGTAACTAACTAGGAAAATATTTAAGTCAAATTCCGTAGTATGGGTTTATGTTGGTGGTTTATAATTCACTATCATTATTATTCAACAAAACCTCATTTGATGCCTACAGATATCTAGACGGGGATGAATCCTAAATAACACACTATTCCCATAGGGCTCTGGTCTAAAGTAGTGCTCTATATATGGAATAGGGTGCCATAGGACTCTCGTCTAAAGTAGTGCACTATTCCAAGATGATCCAAGATGGCGTAGCAGTAAGTCGTCCTGTCGTGTCGTGTCCCTTGTATATACCGTTTCTTTTTCGTTTTTTACATATTTTTCTTCGCATCTTTAAAAACATTTTGATAAACCTAGCTTCCAAATACTCTCCTGCAACCCGCCTCAACCAATGTAGCTATTTTTCCTAAAGTATTTATATTTACTTCGGAACCGGAACCCCTCAACTGAAGCTAGCCAGCTAACCACGGATGATTACTCCTGGCTAGCGTTTCCACCCACTTAGCTTGAAGCTAGCCCGGCCAGAGCACCTGTGCTACCACCGTAGCATACTCCTGGGCTACAATACCCGGTCCCACGACCGGTCTATCGATGTCACCGCATGAAGAGAAATAAACAGACTCACCCCATCGCGACACCCCACTCTCTAGCCCTCGCTATCTCCCTGCTTGCTAATTCGGCCTGCTAACTGCTAGCTTGTCTAGCTCCGGTCCGCTAACTGCTACCTTGTTTAGCCCGGGCCTACGAACTGTTAGCTTGTTAGCACAGGCCTGCTAACCGTCTGAATCGCCGCGTCCCAAACACTCACTGGACCCATATTTACTTTCTATCTCTTTTTGATTTTTAATTTGTTTATACCTTCTGGAAACCTGCCCCACCCAATGTGATACGGAATCGCTATTATGTTAAAAAAAATTAGAACACACTCAAGAACCTCCAGAAGCTAACCAGCTAACTAGCTACAAGCTATTTAGTCATTGTTAGTTTTTTTTTTTTTACCTGGATAACACTCGCCAGTCCAGCTTCCCTGCCCATCCACCACTGCCCCCTGGACACTGATCTCTTGGCTACATAGCTGATGCACGCTGGACTGTCCATTAATCACGGTACCCCATTCTGCTTGTTTGTTTTATCTGTTGGCCCCGTTGCCTAGTCAACGCCATTTTACCTGCTGTTGTTGTGCTAGCTGATTAGCTGTTGTTGTCTCACCTACTGTTTTAGCTAGCTTTCCCAATTCAACACCTGTGATTAATGTATGCCTCGCTGTATGTCTCTCTCAAATGTCAATATGCCTTGTATACTGTTGTTCAGGTTAGTTATCATTGTTTTAGTTCACAATGGAGCCCCTAGTTCCACTCTTCATACCCCTGATAACTCCTTTGTCCCACCTCCCACACATGCGGTGACCTCACCCATTACAACCAGCATGTCCAGAGATACAACCTCTCTCATCATCACCCAGTGCCTGGGCTTACCTCCGCTGTACCCGCACCCCACCATACCCCTGTCTGCGCATTATGCCCTGAATATATTCTACCATGCCCAGAAACCTGCTCCTCTTATTCTCTGTCCCCAACGCTCTAGGCGACCAGTCTTGATAGCCTTTAGCCGCACCCTCATACTACTGATGTGGAGGTAAACCCAGGCCCTGCATGTCCCCAGGCACCCTCATTTGTTGACTTCTGTGATCGAAAAAGCCTTGGTTTCATGCATGTCAACATCAGAAGCCCCCTCCCTAAGTTTGTTTTACTCACTGCTTTAGCACACTCTGCTAACCCTGAGATCCTTGCCATGTCTGAATCCTGGCTCAGGAAGGCCACCAAAAATTCAGAAATTTCCATACCCAACTATAACATCTTCCGTCAAGATAGAACTGCCAAAGGGGGAGGAGTTGCAGTCTACTGCAGAGATAGCCTGCAAAGTAATGTCATACTTTCCAGGTCCATACCCAAACAGTTCGAACTACTAATTTTGAAAATTACTCTCTCCAGAAATAAGTCTCTCACTGTTGCCGCCTGCTACCGACCCCCTCAGCTCCCAGCTGTGCCCTGGACACCATTTGTGAATTGATCGCCCCCCATCTAGCTTCAGATTTTGTTCTGTTAGGTGACCTAAACTGGGATATGCTTAACACCCCGGCAGTCCTACAATCCAAGCTAGATGCCCTCAATCTCACACAAATCATCAAGGAACCCACCAGGTACAACCCTAACTCTGTAAACAAGGGCACCCTCATAGACGTCATCCTGACCAACTGGCCCTCCAAATACACCTCCGCTGTCTTCAACCAGGATCTCAGCGATCACTGCCTCATTGCCTGTATCCGCTACGGAGCCGCAGTCAAACGACCACCCCTCATCACTGTCAAACGCTCCCTAAAACACTTCTGTGAGCAGGCCTTTCTAATCGACCTGGCCCGGGTATCCTGGAAGGACATTGACCTCATCCCGTCAGTTGAGGATGCCTGGTCATTCTTTAAAAGTAACTTCCTCACCATTTTAGATAAGCATGCTCCGTTCAAAAAATGCAGAACTAAGAACAGATACAGCCCTTGGTTCACTCCAGACCTGACTGCCCTCGACCAGCACAAAAACATCCTGTGGCGGAATGCAATAGCATCGAATAGTCCCCGTGATATGCAACTGTTCAGGGAAGTCAGGAACCAATACACGCAGTCAGTCAGGAAAGCTAAGGCCAGCTTCTTCAGGCAGAAGTTTGCATCCTGTAGCTCCAACTCCAAAAAGTTCTGGGACACTGAAGTCCATGGAGAACAAGAGCACCTCCTCCCAGCTGCCCACTGCACTGAGGCTAGGTAACACGGTCACCACCGATAAATCCATGATTATCGAAAACTTCAATAAGCATTTCTCAACGGCTGGCCATGCCTTCCGCCTGGCTACTCCAACCTCGGCCAACAGCTCCGCCCCCCCAGCTCCTCGCCCAAGCCTCTCCAGGTTCTCCTTTACCCAAATCCAGATAGCAGATGTTCTGAAAGAGCTGCAAAACCTGGACCCGTACAAATCAGCTGGGCTTGACAATCTGGACCCTCTATTTCTGAAACTATCCGCCGCCATTGTCGCAACCCCTATTACCAGCCTGTTCAATCTCTCTTTCATATCGTCTGAGATCCCCAAGGATTGGAAAGCTGCCGCAGTCATCCCCCTCTTCAAAGGGGGAGACACCCTGGACCCAAACTGTTACAGACCTATATCCATCCTGCCCTGCCTATCTAAGGTCTTCGAAAGCCAAGTCAACAAACAGGTCACTGACCATCTCGAATCCCACCGTACCTTCTCCGCTGTGCAATCTGGTTTCCGAGCCGGTCACGGGTGCACCTCAGCCACACTCAAGGTACTAAACGATATCATAACCGCCATCGATTAAAGACAGTACTGTGCAGCCGTCTTCATCGACCTTGCCAAGGCTTTCGACTCTGTCAATCACCATATTCTTATCGGCAGACTCAGTAGCCTCGGTTTTTCGGATGACTGCCTTGCCTGGTTCACCAATTACTTTGCAGACAGAGTTCAGTGTGTCAAATCGGAGGGCATGCTGTCCGGTCCTCTGGCAGTCTCTATGGGGGTGCCACAGGGTTCAATTCTCGGGCCGACTCTTTTCTCTGTATATATCAATGATGTTGCTCTTGCTGCGGGCGATTCCCTGATCCACCTCTACGCAGACGACACCATTCTATATACTTTCGGCCCATCATTGGACACTGTGCTATCTAACCTCCAAAGGAGCTTCAATGCCATACAACACTCCT
>NC_088414.1:46548111-46575611 GCF_034236695.1 Oncorhynchus nerka
TCTCCTTCCATCCATCCAATGCCCCGTCTACAGACAGACAACCCAGTAATGTCTCCATCTCCTCCCTTTCCCTCTCTGTCTCCTTCCATCCAACCAATGCCCCGTCTACAGACAGACAACCCAGTAATGTCTCCATCTCCTCCCTTTCCCCCTCTGTCTCCTTCCATCCATCCAATGCCCCGTCTACAGACAGACAACCCAGTAATGTCTCCATCTCCTCCCTTTCCCTCTCTGTCTCCTTCCATCCATCCAATGCCCCGTCTACAGACAGACAACCCAGTAATGTCTCCATCTCCTCCCTTTCCCTCTCTGTCTCCTTCCATCCATCCAATGCCCCGTCTACAGACAGACAACCCAGTAATGTCTCCATCTCCTCCCTTTCCCCCTCTGTCTCCTTCCATCCATCCAATGCCCCGTCTACAGACAGACAACCCAGTAATGTCTCCATCTCCTCCCTTTCCCTCTCTGTCTCCTTCCATCCATCCAATGCCCCGTCTACAGACAGACAACCTCAACAGTAATGTCTCCATCTCCTCCCTTTCCCTCTCTGTCTCCTTCCATCCATCCAATGCCCCGTCTACAGACAGACAACCCAGTAATGTCTCCATCTCCTCCCTTTCCCTCTCTGTCTCCTTCCATCCAACCAATGCCCCGTCTACAGACAGACAACCCAGTAATGTTTCCATCTTCTCCCTTTCCCCCTCTGTCTCCTTCCATCCATCCAATGCCCCGTCTACAGACAGACAACCCAGTAATGTCTCCATCTCCTCCCTTTCCCTCTCTGTCTCCTTCCATCCATCCAATGCCCCGTCTACAGACAGACAACCTCAACAGTAATGTCTCCATCTCCTCCCTTTCCCTCTCTGTCTCCTTCCATCCATCCAATGCCCCGTCTACAGACAGACAACCCAGTAATGTCTCCATCTCCTCCCTTTCCCTCTCTGTCTCCTTCCATCCATCCAATGCCCCGTCTACAGACAGACAACCCAGTAATGTCTCCATCTCCTCCCTTTCCCTCTCTGTCTCCTTCCATCCATCCAATGCCCCGTCTCCAGACAGACAACCCAGTAATGTCTCCATCTCCTCCCTTTCCCCCTCTGTCTCCTTCCATCCATCCAATGCCCCGTCTACAGACAGAGAACCTTAAGAGTAGTGTTGTCACAATACCATAATTTTGACTTCAATACCGATAGCAGGTTAAATATCACAATACACAATACCATCACAATACTTGATACCAAAACAATACCGACAGATACCACAACAACAAAAAATAACAAAAGTCACAGAACGGCACAGAAACTCAGCTAATGCTAATGTTCAATCATTGCAGAACCTTTAGCATTCAATGTCATTATATTTGAAAATTCTTATAAGAATTGAAACGGTCATTTTTAAAAAGAAGACATACATTAACATACATTTTACGTAAACACGTGATCTCGTGAACACAGAATGAATTCACATGAAACGAACACAACAGGAGGGCTAGCTAGCTAGCTACATGTCTTAACAAAAGACTCCACTATGCAAGTAACATTTAACCTGGTAGGTTAGCTACCTGCAGATTCACGTCATGAGTTGGGTAGTAATGTCATTGTGGTTCACTGTTTAGCTGGCTAGCTACATGTCTTAACAAAAGACTCCACTATGCAAGTAACATTTAACCTGGTTGGTTAGCTACCTGCAGATTCATGCAGCGTAGTAACGTCATGAGTTTTTGTAGTAATGTCATTGTGGTTCACTGTTTAGCTAGCTAGCTACATGTCTTAACAAAAGACTCCACTATGCAAGTAACATTTAACCTGGTTGGTTAGCTTCCTGCAGATTCATGCAGCGTAGTAACGTCATGAGTTTTTGTAGTAATGTCATTGTGGTTCACTGTTTAGCTAGCTAGCTACATGTCTTAACAAAAGACTCCACTATGCAAGTAACATTTAACCTGGTTGGTTAGCTACCTGCAGATTCATGCAGCGTGTCATGAGTTTTGTAAATGTCAAAGTTTAGCTCTTAACAAAAGACTCCACTATGCAAGTAACATTTAACCTGGTTGGTTAGCTACCTGCAGATTCATGCAGCGTAGTAACGTCATGAGTTTTTGTAGTAATGTCATTGTGGTTCACTGTTTAGCTAGCTAGCTACATGTCTTAACAAAAGACTCCACTATGCAAGTAACATTTAACCTGGTAGGTTAGCTACCTGCAGATTCACGTCATGAGTTTGGTAGTAATGTCATTGTGGTTCACTGTTTAGCTAGCTAGCTACATGTCTTAACAAAAGACTCCACTATGCAAGTAACATTTAACCTGGTAGGTTAGCTACCTGCAGATTCACGTCATGAGTTTGGTAGTAATGTCATTGTGGTTCACTGTTTAGCTAGCTAGCTACATGTCTTAACAAAAGACTCCACTATGCAAGTAACATTTAACCTGGTTGGTTAGCTACCTGCAGATTCATGCAGCGTAGTAACGTCATGAGTTTTTGTAGTAATGTCATTGTGGTTCACTGTTTAGCTAGCTAGCTACATGTCTTAACAAAAGACTCCACTATGCAAGTAACATTTAACCTGGTAGGTTAGCTACCTGCAGATTCACGTCATGAGTTGGGTAGTAATGTCATTGTGGTTCACTGTTTAGCTAGCTAGCTACATGTCTTAACAAAAGACTCCACTATGCAAGTAACATTTAACCTGGTTGGTTAGCTACCTGCAGATTTATGCAGCGTAGTAACGTCATGAGTTTTTGTAGTAATGTCATTGTGGTTCACTGTTTAGCTAGCTAGCTACATGTCTTAACAAAAGACTCCACTATGCAAGTAACATTTAACCTGGTTGGTTAGCTACCTGCAGATTCATGCAGCGTAGTAACGTCATGAGTTTTTGTAGTAATGTCATTGTGGTTCACTGTTTAGCTAGCTAGCTACATGTCTTAACAAAAGACTCCACTATGCAAGTAACATTTAACCTGGTTGGTTAGCTACCTGCAGATTCATGCAGCGTAGTAACGTCATGAGTTTTTGTAGTAATGTCATTGTGGTTCACTGTTTAGCTAGCTAGCTACATGTCTTAACAAAAGACTCCACTATGCAAGTAACATTTAACCTGGTAGGTTAGCTACCTGCAGATTCACGTCATGAGTTGGGTAGTAATGTCATTGTGGTTCACTGTTTAGCTAGCTAGCTACATGTCTTAACAAAAGACTCCACTATGCAAGTAACATTTAACCTGGTTGGTTAGCTACCTGCAGATTCATGCAGCGTAGTAACGTCATGAGTTTTTGTAGTAATGTCATTGTGGTTCACTGTTTAGCTAGCTAGCTACATGTCTTAACAAAAGACTCCACTATGCAAGTAACATTTAACCTGGTTGGTTAGCTACCTGCAGATTCATGCAGCGTAGTAACGTCATGAGTTTTTGTAGTAATGTCATTGTGGTTCACTGTTTAGCTAGCTAGCTACATGTCTTAACAAAAGACTCCACTATGCAAGTAACATTTAACCTGGTTGGTTAGCTACCTGCAGATTCATGCAGCGTAGTAACGTCATGAGTTTTTGTAGTAATGTCATTGTGGTTCACTGTTTAGCTAGCTAGCTACATGTCTTAACAAAAGACTCCACTATGCAACCAGTTCAATAGAATGTTATTGATGCCACTGCGAAACCTGTTGATAGATTTAGCTGGTAAACGTGCTCTGCCTATCTTCTCTGATTTCAGACCACTCTTGTCTGAGTGTGCCAGAGCGCAGAATAACTGACAAATTTACCAACCCTCAACACCCGTTGAATATGACCAGTGTCAATAAACATTGGCAGAAAAGCGTAATTAAATTGTTGCCAGCAGCACAGTTACAGTCACCAACACTCTGGATGACATGGCAACAGCCTAACCATTCTGCTACGGCGAGTAGAATGATTCCCTCATTTGTGTCTGGATGTAGCTAGCAAGCTAGCCAACATTACCCAGTTAGCTTGGGTGCTTGACTGCTGTTGTTAGGTCAGAACGGTCGGACCTTTAAATAGATGGTTGGAGCTAAAGGCTTAAGAGGAGTGATGCTGATTGGGTGTAGACATATAAGGGCTTTCCAGTAGGTGGACTAAAAACATTCAAAGGCCATTTTCTCAACAGTGAGGTTACAAGTTTATCAACTTTTAAAGCACAATTACTTTCCCATGGTTTCTCAAATGTAGTGTATAACATACCATTTTCTAGCTCTGAGTCTTTACTTTTATCCAATGTAAAAAAAACACTGTTTCAAATTTAGCTAAATAAAACCGATATTAGCCGGTCGGTCACACATCCTCGCTAAACCGAAACAAGCGCTGACGTCACTAGAACGACACTCAACTTTCCGGGACATGTCGTATGGGCAGAAAGTAGAAAGTTTAAATAGTGTCCAATTAACAGTAGCTATTACAGTGAACACATGTCATGCTATTGTTTTAGGAGAGCGCACAACATCAAAGAAATGGCAACTGATTTGATAGATTCACCTCTGAAGGTAAATAATGTACTTACATTCAGTAATCTGGCTCTGATTGGTCATCCTGAGGGTCCCAGAGATGAAATGTAGCATAGTTTTGTTTGATAAAATTCATTTTTATATTTAAATGTAGTAACTGGGTTCTACAGTTTGACCCTACTGTTGTCTTTGACTCCACACCCACCACGACCGGCCCTCTAGATGCGTGAAAATTAGTGTATAAACTAATGATCCATTATGTATGATATTCCTGGGAGTGTGTAAACTTACTTTTTTAATTACCATAGTATTTTTCTATGTTCTCTGTACTTATGTAACTGAAAATGTATCAATTGACCAATTCGGCACACTTGGGCCGGCAGGGTAACCTAGTGGTTAGAGCATAGGACTAATAACGGAAAGGTTGCAAGTTCAAATCCCCGATTTGACAAGGTACAAAATCTGTCGTTCTGCCCCTAGGCTTTCATTGAAAATAAGAATTTGTTCTTAACTGACTTGCCTAGTTAAATCAAACTCCTGGCAAACTTGATACAATTATGGGACATATTGGAGCTCAGTGGTTCAGTGGAAAGTTGCCAACAAAAGAAGCTCGTCAAAGGGAAGAATTATATTTTAATTTCTTCATTTTGGGTTGAAATGTTTTGTTTGTTTGTGGGAGGTCCTCAGATAATAGAATCATTTGCTTTCGCCGAAAAGCCTTTTTGAAATCTGACACGTTGGCTGGATTCACAACAAGTGTAGCTTTAATTTGCTATCTTGCATGTGTGATTTAATGAAAGTTTGATTTTTATAGTAATTTATTTGAATTTGGCACTCTGCATTTTCCCTGGTTTATGGCCAGGTGGGACGCCGTCCCACATATCCCAGAGACTTTTTTTAGTTATACATACTTTGAAGAATCACATAAAACATAGTTTGATTTTCTTTAACACTTTTATGGTTACTACATGACTCCATATGTGTTATTTCATAGTGTTGATGTCTTCCCTATTATTCTACAATGTAGAAAATAGTACAAATAAAGAAAAAACATTGAATGAGTAGGTATCCAAACTTTTAACTGGTCCTGTACTTGCTACTGTATATCACAACCACAAGCCATGGAATACAGGCGATATCCACACTGATTTAAAGGCCTACCACCTGCATGAACTGGAACACTAATCTGGATGCTTATGAGAAATCCAGCTATGACCTCCGACGAACGTTCAAACAGGCAAAGAATCAAACAGGACTAAGATCTAAGATCAAATCCTACTACACTGGCTCTGATGCTCGTCGGATGTGGCAAACTATCAAGGATGACAAAGGGAAACCCAGCCGTGAGCTGCCGAGTGACGCAAGCCAACCAGACGATCTAAATGCCTTTTTAGGCTCACTTCGAGGCAAGCAACATTGAACCATGCATGAGAGCACCAGCTGTTCCGGAAAACTGCGCTCTCCATAGCCGATGTGGGTAAGACATTTAAAAAGGTTAACGAGGCTGCAGAGACAGGACATGTACTCCGAGCAGGCGCTGACCAGCTGGTAAGTGTTTTCACTGACATTTTAAACCTCTCCCTGACCCAATCTGTAATACCTAAATGTCCGTGTGCCCATCTAAATGACTATCGCCCCGTAGCCCTCACATCTGTTGCCATGAAATGTTTTGATAGGCTGGTCATGGCTCACATCAATACCATCATCCCAGAAACCCTAGACACACAACAATTTGCATACCGCCCCAACGGATCCACAGATGACGCAATCTCTATTGCACTCCACACTACCCTTTCCCACCTGGACAAAAGGAACACATACGTGAGAATGCTATTCAGTGACTACAGCTCAGCGTTCAACACCACAATGCCCTCAAAGCTCATCACTAAGTTAAGGACCCTGGGACTAAACTCCTCCCTCTGCAACTGGATCCTGGACTTCCTGACGGGCCGCCCCCAGGTGGTCAGGGTAGGTAACAACACATCAGCCACGCTGACCCTCAACATGGGTGCCCATTAGGGATGTGTGCTCAGTCCCTTCCTGTACTCCCTGTTCACCAAAAATGTGTGGTCGCGCAAGACTTCAACACCATCATTAAGTTTGCTGATGATACGACAGTGATAGGCCTGATCACTGTCGATGATGAGACAGCCTATAGGGAGGAGGTCAGAGAACAGGCAGTGTGAAGCCAGGACAACAACATCTCCCTCAAAGGGATCAAGACAAAGGAGCTGATCGTGGACTACAGGAAACTCATCTCTCCTCTCCTCTCCTCTCCTCTCCTCTCCTCTCCTCTCCTCTCCTCTCCTCTCTCCTCTCTCGTCCCCTCCTCCTGCCCTCTCTCCTCTCCTCTCCTCTCCCCTCCCCTCCTCTTCCCCTCTCTCCTCTCCCGTCCCCTCCTCTTCCGCTCTCCTCTCTCCTCTCCCGTCCCCTCCTCCTCCCCTCTCTCCTCTCCTCTCTCCTCTCCCGTCCCCTCCTCCTCCCCTCTCTCCTCCCCTCTCCCCTCTCCCGTCCCCTCCTCTTCCCCTCTCTCCTCTCCTCTCTCCTCTCCCGTCCCCTCCTCCTCCCCCTCCTCTCCTCTCCTCTCCTCTCCTCTCCTCTCCTCTCCTCTCCTCTCCTGGAACACTGTGATGGCTAAACACACACAGAAACTTTGATGGCTGAACACACACAGACACTGTGATGGCTAAACACACACAGACACTGTGATGGCTAAACACACACAGACACTGTGATGGCTAAACACACACAGACACTGTGGTTAGTCTCCTCTCCTCTCCCGTCCCCTCCTCCTCCCCTCTCTCCTCCTCCCCCTCTCCTCTCCTCTCCTCTCCCCCTACTCCTCCCCTCTCTCCTCCTCCCCTCTCTCCTCTCCTCTCCTCTCCTCTCCTCTCCTCTCCTCTCCTCTCCTCTCCTCTCCTCTCCTCTCCTCTCTCCTCTCCCGTCCCCTCCTCCTCCCCTCTCTCCTCTCCTCTCCCCTCTCCCGTCCCCTCCTCTTCCCCTCTCTCCTCTCCCGTCCCCTCCTCTTCCGCACTCCTCTCTCCTCTCCCGTCCCCTCCTCCTCTCCTCTCCTCTCCTCTCCTGGAACACTGTGATGGCTAAACACACACAGACACTGTGATGGCTAAACACACACAGACACTGTGGTTAGTCTCCTCTCTCCTCCCGTCCCCTCCTCCTCCCCTCTCTCCTCCTCCCCCTCTCCTCTCCTCTCCTCTCCCCTACTCCTCCCCTCTCTCCTCCTCCCCTCTCTCCTCTCCTCTCCTCTCCTCTCCTCTCCTCTCCTCTCCTCTCCTCTCCTCTCCTCTCCTCTCCTCTCCTCTCCCGTCCCCTCCTCCTCCCCTCTCTCCTCTCCTCTCCCCCTCTCCCGTCCCCTCCTCTTCCCCTCTCTCCTCTCCTCTCTCCTCTCCCGTCCCCTCCTCCTGCCCTCTCTCCTCTCCTCTCTCCTCTCCCGTCCCCTCCTCTTCCCCTCTCTCCTCTCCTCCTTCCTCTCCCGTCCCCTCCTCTTCCCCTCTCCTCTCTCCTCTCCCGTCCCCTCCTCCTCTCCTCTCCTCTCCTCTCCTCTCCTCTCCTCTCCTCTCCTCTCCTCTCCTGGAACACTGTGATGGCTAAACACACACAGACACTGTGATGGCTAAACACACACAGACACTGTGGTTAGTCTCCTCTCTCCTCCCCTCCCCTCCTCTCCTCTCCTCTCCTCTCCTCTCCTCTCCTCTCCTCTCCTCTCCTCTCCTCTCCTCTCCTCTCCTCTCCTCTCCTCTCCTCTCCTCTCCTCTCCCAGTGTTAATCTGGTAAATAATCCCTATGGAAGAGTGATGGCTAAACACACACAGACACTGTGGTTAGTGATGGTTGTGGAAGAGAGGTATTGATACTAGTCGTGCTTATTGATTCTCTTTATCTATAAAAAAAAATGGTATCCCACACGCCTTTCTTTCCTTTGCTGTTTGTTGTGGATGTTTTCTCTGTGTTTAATGTGAGCCAATCTACTGTGTGTTTACTGTGAGGGAAAAGCCAATACTCGTCCTCTTCGCTGTCTCTTTTTTTCTTTCTCCTTCTCTCTTTCTTACCGCTAATAGAAATTCTGTTAGTCTGTTCGCTGGAGATGAAAGATGAAAATCATTTTTGTGGAGAAGAAGGTGGAGGAGAGAGAGAGAGAGAGAGAGAGAGAGAGAGAGAGAGAGAACGAGAACGAGAATGAGAAAAAAGAGATGGAGAGAGAGAGAGAGACAGAGAGAGAGAGAGAGAGAGAGAGAGAGAGAGAGAGAGAGAGAGAGACAGAGAGATAGAGAGAGAGAGTGAGAGCGAGGACAGAGATAGGACAGAGAGAGAGAGAGAGAGAGAGAGAAAAAGAAAGCGGAAAAGATGAAAATCGATAGGAGATGAAAAATATCAGAACTCCTGGAGCAAGGTCAAATGGATATGATCTGTCACGAAGCAGGGAGAGAGAGCGAGAGAGAGAGACAGAGAGAGAGAGAGAAAGAGAGAGGGAGAGAGAGAGAGAGAGAGAGAGAGAGGATGAGCTTATGAGACGGCCATTGTTATTCTCTCTGAGTAAACTCCACTAAAGAGACAGGAGGATGAGACAGAATAGAGCATCTGATCCCAGAATCCCCTGCAGGCAACTGCACCACCTCTACTATTCTTCATTCCTCTTTTTTTTTACTCCAAATCTATCTATATCTCTCTTTTCTAATCTCTCCTTATTCAATTCTATATTCTTCTCTCCTCTCTCATCTCTCTCTCTCTCCTTCTCTACCTCTCTCTCTCTCTCTCATCTCTCTCCTTCTCTGCCTCTCTCTCTCTCTCATCTCTCTCACTCCCTCTCTGCCTCTCTCTCTCTCTCTCTCTCATCTCTCTCCTTCTCTGTCTATGATTCAGCAGGTTAAATCCTTCTCTCTCTCCTCCTCTGTCAGCAGGTTAATGTGTCTATATGCACACTCAGCTCTACAGTCTTGGCACTTACCCCTCATGCACCCACACACACACACACACACACACACACACACACACACACACACACACACACACACACACACACACACACACACACACACACACACATTCACCCACCCACACTCACCCACTCACTCACACACACACCCACACTCACCCACCTACAGAGAGGACCAGACAGTCTGTAAAAACCTGACGGAAGAAATTTAACACCAATTGTACATTAAAGGGGTAGGGGATTTGGGAATCCATGTGTGTGTGGGTGTGTGTCTGTAATGTGTGTGTGTGTGTGTGTTAGTGTAATGAGTGTGTGTGTATAATGTGTGTAATGTGTGTCTGTGTGTGCGTAATGTATGTGTATGTAGGTGTGTGTGTGTGTGTGTGTGGGTGGGTGGGTGGGTGGGTGGGTGTGGGTGCATGAGGGGTAAGTGCCAAGACTGTAGAGCTGAGTGTGCCTATAGAAGTTAGGAATAGTTTTAAATAATGTTAAGTTAGGAATAGTTTTAAATAATGTTAAGTTAGGATAACCTGAACATGTTACAGTTGGTTTAGTATCTCTAGCTTCGGTTCAAGAGCTTAAAATGTATAAATAGTAATAAAATCTAAATTGGATCAGTCTGAACATGACAACGTTGGGTTTGGTGACTTCAATTGTCAAAGGGTCGAAGGTGAATCATTTACTTCCCATTCGGAACTACTTTAATAAACACTTGAAATGGTATCAAAAAAGCCTTTGTCAAGACAACTGGTCTGTTTTAAAGTTGGAATGGTGTTTCTAGCTTAAACTAGTTACTAGTTGACTAGTTACGGTCTAAACATTTAGCATGATAAGTCTACAGACCTTTTGAAATTGGATTTGGAAACCCATTGAAATATTGTGTACAAATTTGATTTGAAAAACAACGTTTTTTGCTCAATCAATCCCGTGTTGGGTCAGTCTGGATATTTGGAAGTTGGTTTTGTGTAGTTTAAATCAATCCGTGTTGGGTCAGTCTGGATATTTAGACGTTGGTTTTGTGTAGTGTCTATCATTCAAGCTCTAGTGCAAGCAGATGAAATAACATGAGTATGTAAGACATCTAGACACACACCTAATCAGGACAGAAGTAGGGCATCTGAACGACATGTCACATCTGCTCTCATCAACACACACACACACACACACACACACACACACACACACACACACACACACACACACACACACACACACACACACACACACACACTCAAACTCAAACTCCAGTCCATACAGCGATAAAATATTGATGATGAGAGCAGAGAGAGAGTGTGTGTATGAGGGTGTTTAAGTAAAAGTGTGTGCGTGTGCGTGCATGTGCGTGTATCTGCGTGTGTGTGTGTGCATGTTCGTGCGTGTGTGTGTGTGAGTGTTCGTGCGTGTGTGTGTGTGTGTCAGACATGAGTGGATGGGTCTAGAGTGGTGCTAGGAGAGGGTCTGGGAGCCAGAACAAAAGGCCTTGTTTTGTATAACATGTTGTTACAGCTGTCTGGCTGATTCCTACAGACAGACACTGATGCTGTCAATATCTATATATATATTATCTGTATACTGTATATAATATGATATAATATATATATATATATATTATCTGTATACTGTATATAATATGATATAATATATATATATATATTATCTGTATACTGTATATAATATGATATAATATCTATATATATATATATATATTATCTGTATATTGTATATAATATGATATAATACCTATATATATATATATATATTATCTGTATACTGTATATAATATGATATAATATATATATATATTATCTGTATACTGTATATAATATGATATAATATATATATATATTATCTGTATACTGTATATAATATGATATAATATATATATATATTATCTGTATACTGTATATAATATGATATAATATATATATATATTATCTGTATACTATATATAATATGATATAATATATATATATATTATCTGTATACTGTATATAATATGATATAATATCTATATATATATTATATATTATCTGTATACAGTATATATATATATATATATATATATATATAAATATATACTGTATATAGTCTATTCATATATAGATAATATATAATAATGTATGATAATAATATGTATGATAATAAAGTATGATAATATATGATAATATATGTATATATATATATATATATATGTATAGATAATATATATATATATATATTTATATATATACTGAATAGACTGTATATACTACATGATCTACATCAGTATATTATATATTATCTATACATTTTGTGTGTATATGGGGAGGATGTACAGTATGTGAATCTATGTGTATTATATTATTATTATACTGTATATCTCCATTAATGTTTTATGTGTCTTTTGAGAGGGATGAGAGAGTGAGGAGGAGAGGAGAAGAGAGGAGAGGAGAGGAGAGGAGAGGAGAGGAGAGGAGAGGAGAGGAGAGGAGAGGAGAGGAGAGGAGAGAGTGGAGGAGAGGCGAGGAGAGGAGAGGAGAGGAGAGAGTGGAGGAGAGGCGAGGAGAGGAGAGGAGAGGAGAGAGTGGAGGAGAGGCGAGGAGAGAGGAGAGGAGAGGAGAGGAGAGGAGAGGAGAGGAGAGGAGAGGAGAGGAGAGGAGAGGAGAGGAGAGGAGCAAGACAAAGGATGTTTTGAGTAACAATGGAATAATGATATGGTTAGAGATGGCTACTCGGGAGAACTGGGGACGTCATGTAAAACTGCAAAACTGCTGTTACTGTCTATTATCTATCCTTTACCCCTACCTACAGTATACTGCTGTTACTGTCTATCTATCCTTTACCCCTACCTACAGTATACTGCTGTTACTGTCTATTATATATCCTTTACCCCTACCTACAGTATACTGCTGTTACTGTCTATTATCTATCCTTTACCCCTACCTACAGTATACTGCTGTTACTGTCTATTATCTATCCTTTACCCCTACCTACAGTATACTGCTGTTACTGTCTATTATCTATCCTTTACCCCTACAGTATACTGCTGTTACTGTCTATTATCTATCCTTTACCCCTACATACAGTATACTGCTGTTACTGTCTATTATCTATCCTTTTCCCCTACCTACAGTATACTGCTGTTACTGTCTATTATCTATCCTTTACCCCTACCTACAGTATACTGCTGTTACTGTCTATTATCTATCCTTTACCCCTACCTACAGTATACTGCTGTTACTGTCTATTATCTATCCTTTACCCCTACCTACAGTATACTGCTGTTACTGTCTATTATCTATCCTTTACCCCTACCTACAGTATACTGCTGTTACTGTCTATTATCTATCCTTTACCCCTACCTACAGTATACTGCTGTTACTGTCTATTATCTATCCTTTACCCCCTACCTACAGTATACTGCTGTTACTGTCTATTATCTATCCTTTACCCCTACCTACAGTATACTGCTGTTACTGTCTATTATCTATCCTTTACCCCTACCTACAGTATACTGCTGTTACTGTCTATTATCTATCCTTTACCCCTACAGTATACTGCTGTTACTGTATATTATCTATCCTTTACCCCTACCAACAGTATACTGCTGTTACTGTCTATTATCTATCCTTTACCCCTACCTACAGTATACTGCTGTTACTGTCTATTATCTATCCTTTACCCCTACAGTATACTGCTGTTACTGTCTATTATCTATCCTTTACCCCTACCTACAGTATAATGCTGTTACTGTCTATTATCTATCCTTTACCCCTACAGTATACTGCTGTTACTGTCTATTATCTATCCTTTACCCCTACCTACAGTATACTGCTGTTACTGTCTATTATCTATCCTTTACCCCTACCTACAGTATACTGCTGTTACTGTCTATTATCTATCCTTTACCCCTACCTACAGTATACTGCTGTTACTGTCTATTATCTATCCTTTACCCCTACCTACAGTATACTGCTGCTACTGTCTATTATCTATCCTTTACCCCTACCTACAGTATACTGCTGTTACTGTCTATTATCTATCCTTTATCCCTACCTACAGTATACTGCTGTTGTCTAGTCACTTTAACCCTACCTACAGTATACTACTGTTACTGTCTATTATCTATCCTTTACCCCTACCTACAGTATACTGCTGCTACTGTCTATTATCTATCCTTTACCCCTACCTACAGTATACTGCTGTTACTGTCTATGATCTATCCTTTACCCCTACCTACAGTATACTGCTGTTACTATTATCTATCCTTTACCCCTACCTACAGTATACTGCTGTAACTGTCTATTATCTATCCTTTACACCTACCTACAGTATACTGCTGTTACTGTCTATTATCTATCCTTTACCCCTACCTACAGTATACTGCTGTTACTGTCTAGTATCTATCCTTTACCCCTACCTACAGTATACTGCTGTTACTGTCTAGTATCTATCCTTTACCCCTACCTACAGTATACTGCTGTTACTGTCTATTATCTATCCTTTAACCCTACAGTATACTGCTGTTACTGTCTATTATCTATCCTTTACCCCTACCTACAGTATACTACTGTTACTGTCTATTATCTATCCTTTACCCCTACCTACAGTATACTGCTGTTACTGTCTATTATCTATCCTTGACCCCTACCTACAGTATACTACTGTTACTGTCTATTATCTATCCTTTACCCCTACCTACAGTATACTGCTGTTACTGTCTATTATCTATCCTTTACCCCTACCTACAGTATACTGCTATTACTGTCTATTATCTATCCTTTACCCCTACCTAAAGTATACTGCTGTTACTGTCTATTATCTATCCTTTACCCCTACCTACAGTATACTGCTGTTACTGTCTATTATCTATCCTTTACCCCTACCTACAGTATACTGCTGTTACTGTCTATTATCTATCCTTTACCCCTACAGTATACTGCTGTTACTGTCTATTATCTATCATTTACCCCTACCTACAGTATACTGCTGTTACTCTATTATCTATCCTTTACCCCTACCTACAGTATACTGCTGTTACTGTCTATTATCTATCCTTTACCCCTACCTACAGTATACTGCTGTTACTGTCTATCCTTTACCCCTACAGTATACTGCTGTTACTGTCTATTATCTATCCTTTACCCCTACCTACAGTATACTGCTGTTACTGTCTATCCTTTACCCCTACAGTATACTGCTGTTACTGTCTATTATCTATCCTTTACCCCTACCTACAGTATACTGCTGTTACTGTCTATTATCTATCCTTTACCCCTACAGTATACTGCTGTTACTGTCTATTATCTATCCTTTACCCCTACCTACAGTATACTGCTGTTACTATTATCTATCCTTTACCCCTACCTACAGTATACTGCTGTTACTGTCTATTATCTATCCTTTACCCCTACCTACAGTATACTGCTGTTACTGTCTATTATCTATCCTTTACCCCTACCTACAGTATACTGCTGTTACTGTCTATTATCTATCCTTTACCCCTACCTACAGTATACTGCTGTTACTGTCTATTATCTATCCTTTACCCCTACAGTATACTGCTGTTACTGTCTATTATCTATCCTTTACCCCTACCTACAGTATACTGCTGTTACTGTCTATTATCTATCCTTTACCCCTACAGTATACTGCTGTTACTGTCTATTATCTATCCTTTACCCCTACCTACAGTATACTGCTGTTACTGTCTATTATCTATCCTTTACCCCTACCTACAGTATACTGATGTTACTGTCTATTATTTATCCTTTACCCCTACCTACAGTATACTGCTGTTACTGTCTATTATCTATCCTTTACCCCTACCTACAGTATACTGCTGTTACTGTCTATCCTTTAGCCCTACAGTATACTGCTGTTACTGTCTATTATATATCCTTTACCCCTACCTACAGTATACTGCTGTTACTGTCTATTATCTATCCTTTACCCCTACCTACAGTATACTGCTGTTACTGTCTATTATCTATCCTTTACCCCTACCTACATTATACTGCTGTTACTGTCTATTATCTATCCTTTACCCCTACCTACAGTATACTGCTGTTACTGTCTATTATCTATCCTTTACCCCTACCTACAGTATACTGCTGTTACTGTCTATTATCTATCCTTTACCCCTACCTACAGTATACTGCTGTTACTGTCTATTATCTATCCTTTACCCCTACCTACAGTATACCTCTGTTACTGTCTATCTATCCTTAACCCTACCTACAGTATACTGCTGTTACTGTCTATTATATATCCTTTACCCCTACCTACAGTATACTGCTGTTACTGTCTATTATATATCCTTTACCCCTACCTACAGTATACTGCTGTTACTGTCTATTATCTATCCTTTACCCCTACCTACAGTATACTGCTGCTACTGTCTATTATCTATCCTTTACCCCTACCTACAGTATACTGCTGTTACTGTCTATTATCTATCCTTTACCCCTACCTACAGTATACCTCTGTTACTGTCTATCTATCCTTTACCCCTACCTACAGTATACTGCTGTTACTGTCTATTATCTATCCTTTACCCCTACCTACAGTGTACTGCTGTTACTGTCTATTATCTATCCTTTACCCCTACCTACAGTATACCTCTGTTACTGTCTATCTATCCTTTACCCCTACCTACAGTATACTGCTGTTACTGTCTATTATATATCCTTTACCCCTACCTACAGTATACTGCTGTTACTGTCTATTATCTATCCTTTACCCCTACCTACAGTATACTGCTGTTACTGTCTATTATCTATCCTTTACCCCTACCTACAGTATACCTCTGTTACTGTCTATCTATCCTTTACCCCTACCTACAGTATACTGCTGTTACTGTCTATTATATATCCTTTACCCCTACCTACAGTATACTGCTGTTACTGTCTATTATCTATCCTTTACCCCTACCTACAGTATACTGCTGTTACTGTCTATTATCTATCCTTTACCCCTACCTACAGTATACTGCTGTTACTGTCTATTATCTATCCTTTACCCCTACCTACAGTATACTGCTGTTACTGTCTATTATCTATCCTTTACCCCTACCTACAGTATACTGCTGTTACTGTCTATTATCTATCCTTTACCCCTACCTACAGTATACTGCTGTTACTGTCTATTATCTATCCTTTACCCCTACCTACAGTATACTGCTGTTACTGTCTATTATCTATCCTTTACCCCTACCTACAGTATACTGCTGTTACTGTCTATTATCTATTTATTATCTATTATCTATAGTCAAGTTATGCTTCCTTATTGTACTTCTATTACTTAAAAAAAAAATATATTCTATCTGCATTGTTGGAAAGGGCCCGTCTGTAAGCATTACACTGTTAGTCTCCACCTGTTGCTTTACAAAGCATTACACTGTTAGTCTAAACCTGTTAGTCTAAACCTGTTGCTTTACGAAGCATTACACCTGTTAGTCTAAACCTGTTGCTTTACGAAGCATTACACCTGTTAGTCTAAACCTGTTGCTTTACGAAGCATTACACCTGTTAGTCTAAACCTGTTAGTCTAAACCTGTTAGTCTAAACCTGTTGCTTTACGAAGCATTACACCTGTTAGTCTAAACCTGTTAGTCTAAACCTGTTAGTCTAAACCTGTTGCTTTACGAAGCATTACACTGTTAGTCTACACCTGTTAGCCTAAACCTGTTGCTTTACGAAGCATTTCACTGTTAGTCTAAACCTGTTGCTTTACGAAGCATTACACCTGTTAGTCTAAACCTGTTAGTCTAAACCTGTTGCTTTACGAAGCATTTCACTGTTAGTCTACACCTGTTAGTCTAAACCTGTTAGTCTAAACCTGTTGCTTTACGAAGCATTACACCTGTTAGTCTAAACCTGTTGCTTTACGAAGCATTACACCTGTTAGTCTAAACCTGTTGCTTTACGAAGGGACAAAACGAATGTGATTTGACTTGAAACATTAATGTCCTGCTGTCAGTCTAGATGATCTTTATCTTCTCAACAATAAATAGACCTGTAGCTGGGATATGAATAATCTAGACATCGTTTGAATACTACAACTACAGTAGTTACTATTACAACAACAGACAGAACAGTACAGACCACTATGGTACCAACTCAACAACAGACAGGACAGTACAGACCACTATGGTACCAACTCAACAACAGACAGGACAGTACAGACCACTATGGTACCAACTCAACAACAGACAGGACAGTACAGACCACTATGGTACCAACTCAACAAAAGACAGGACAGTACAGACCACTATGGTACCAACTCAACAACAGACAGGACAGTACAGACCACTATGGTACCAACTCAACAACAGACAGGACAGTACAGACCACTATGGTACCAACTCAACAACAGACAGGACAGTACAGACCACTACGGTACCAACTCAACAACAGACAGGACAGTACAGACCACTACGGTACCAACTCAACAACAGACAGGACAGTACAGACCACTATGGTACCAACTCAACAACAGACAGGACAGTACAGACCACTATGGTACCAACTCAACAACAGACAGGACAGTACAGACCACTACGGTACCAACTCAACAACAGACAGGACAGTACAGACCACTATGGTATCAACCAACTCAACAACAGATAGGACAGTACAGACCACTATGGTACCAACTCAACAACAGACAGGTCAGTACAGACCACTACGGTACCAACTCAACAACAGACAGGACAGTACATACCACTATGGTACCAACTCAACAACAGACAGGACAGTACAGACCACTACGGTACCAACTCAACAACAGACAGGACAGTACAGACCACTATGGTATCAACCAACTCAACAACAGACAGGACAGTACAGACCACTATGGTACCAACTCAACAACAGAAAGGTCAGTACAGACCACTACGGTACCAACTCAACAACAGACAGGACAGTACATACCACTATGGTACCAACTCAACAACAGACAGGACAGTACAGACCACTACGGTACCAACTCAACAACAGACAGGACAGTACAGACCACTACGGTACCAACTCAACAACAGACAGGACAGTACAGACCACTACGGTACCAACTCAACAACAGACAGGACAGTACAGACCACTATGGTACCAACCAACTCAACAACAGACAGGACAGTACAGACCACTATGGTACCAACTCAACAACAGACAGGACAGTACAGACCACTATGGTACCAACTCAACAACAGACAGGACAGTACAGACCACTATGGTACCAACTCAACAACAGACAGGTCAGTACAGACAACTACGGTACCAACTCAACAACAGACAGGACAGTACAGACCACTATGGTACCAACTCAACAACAGACAGGACAGTACAGACCACTACGGTACCAACTCAACAACAGACAGGACAGTACAGACCACTACGGTACCAACCAACTCAACAACAGACAGGACAGTACAGACCACTATGGTACCAACTCAACAACAGACAGGACAGTACAGACCACTACGGTACCAACTCAACAACAGACAGGACAGTACAGACCACTACGGTACCAACTCAACAACAGACAGGACAGTACAGACCACTACGTACCAACTCAACAACAGACAGGACAGTACAGACCACTACGATACCAACTCAACAACAGACAGGACAGTACAGACCACTACGGTACCAACTCAACAACAGACAGGACAGTACAGACCACTACGGTACCAACTCAACAACAGACAGGACAGTACAGACCACTAAGAAGAAGAAGAAGAAGAAGAAGAAGAAGAAGAAGATGGAGAGAGTAGGAGAAGAAGAAGAAGGAGAGAGTAGGAGAAGAAGAAGAAGGAGAGAGTAGGAGAAGAAGAAGAAGGAGAGAGTAGGAGAAGAAGAGGAAGGAGAGAGACAGGAGAAGAAGAGGAAGGAGAGAGTAGGAGAAGAAGAGGAAGGAGAGAGAAGGAGAGGTAGAGGAAGAAGAGAGTAGGAGAAGAAGAGGAAGGAGAGAGTAGGAGAGGAAGAGGAAGAAGAGAGTAGGAGAGGAAGAAGAAGGAGAAGAGGAAGAAGAGTGTAGGAGAAGAAGAAGAAGAAGAAGAAGAAGAGGAGAGGATAGAATAATAGTTATGTATACTGTTCATGAGAACCGACAACCATAGAAGAAGATGAGAAAGAAGGAGGAAAGGAGAAGGCGGGAACTAAGAAAGAGGTAAATACGATATGCATTAGGCACATGAGAATACACAGCCTCTTGAAGAGTACAGTAGCAGACGCTTAAGTGCTCCTCTGTTGCTCGGTTGGTAGAGCAGATGCTCTACTTAACTCACGTTAGGCTGTCAACCATGTCCAATCACCATATCCATGGCCATGTATCTAGCAGGGTTTTACCAGTGGTCCTGCTGGGCCACCACCTATATTAACAGCAGGGTTCTACCCCTATATTAACAGCAGGGTTCTACCCCTATATTAACAGCAGGGTTCTACCCCTATATTAACAGCAGGGTTCTACCCCTATATTAACAGCAGGGTTCTACCCCTATATTAACAGCAGGGTTCTACCCCTATATTAACAGCAGGGTTCTACCCCTATATTAACAGCAGGGTTCTACACCTATATTAACAGCAGGGTTCTACCCCTATATTAACAGCAGGGTTCTACCCCTATATTAACAGCAGGGTTCTACCACTGTATTAACAGCAGGGTTCTACCAGTGGATCTGCTGGGCCAGTCCCTATATTAACAGCAGGGTTCTACCCCTATATTAACAGCAGGGTTCTAAACCTATATTAACAGCAGGGTTCTACCCCTATATTAACAGCAGGGTTCTACCCCTATATTAACAGCAGAGTTCTACCAGTGGTCCTGCTGGGCCAACCCCTATATTAACAGCAGGGTTCTACCCCTATATTAACAGCAGAGTTCTACCAGTGGTCCTGCTGGGCCAACCCCTATATTAACAGCATGGTTCTACCCCTATATTAACAGCAGGGTTCTAAACCTATATTAACAGCAGGGTTCTACCCCTATATTAACAGCAGGGTTCTACCCCTATATTAACAGCAGGGTTCTACCCCTATATTAACAGCAGGGTTCTACCCCTATATTAACCACAGGGTTCTACCCCTATATTAACAGCAGGGATCTACCCCTATATTAACAGCAGGGTTCTACCCCTATATTAACCAAAGGGTTCTACCCCTATATTAACAGCAGGGTTGTACCACTATATTAACCACAGGGTTCTACCCCTATATTAACAGCAGGGTTCTACCCCTATATTAACAGCAGGGTTTTACCCCTATATTAACAGCAGGGTTCTACCCCTATATTAACCACAGGGTTCTACCCCTATATTAACAGCAGGGTTCTACCCCTATATTAACAGCAGGGTTCTACCCCTATATTAACCACAGGGTTCTACCCCTATATTAACAGCAGGGTTGTACCACTATATTAACCACAGGGTTCTACCCCTATATTAACAGCAGGGTTTTACCCCTATATTAACAGCAGGGTTCTACCCCTATATTAACAGCAGGGTTCTACCCCTATATTAACAGCAGGGTTCTACCCCTATATTAACCACAGGTTTCTACCCCTATATTAACAGCAGGGTTCTACCCCTATATTAACAGCAGGGTTTTACCCCTATATTAACAGCAGGGTTTTACCCCTATATTAACAGCAGGGTTCTACACCTATATTAACAGCAGGGTTGTACCACTATATTAACAGCTGGGTTCTACCAGGGGATCTACTACAAAAAAAGGTTTTGTCCTGAATACAAAGTGTAAAGTGTATTCATTATAAAGTTTGGGGGAAATCCATTACAACACATCACTGAGTAACAATCTCCGTATTTTCAATCATAGTGGTGGCTGCATCATGTTGTGGGTATGCTTCTAATCGTTAAGGACTGTAGAGTTGTTCAGGATAAATAATCTTGTTTCAGTCTGCTTTCCACCAGACACTTTCAGCAGGACAATAACGTACTACACAAAGCCAAATCTACACTGGAGTTACTTACCAGGAAGACAATGCATGTTCCTGAGTGGACGAGTTACAGTTTGGACTTAAATGTACTTGAGAATCTATGACAAGACCCGAAAATGGTTGCCTAGCAACGATCAACAACTCATGTGACAGAGATTGAAGAATTATGAAAATAATAAATGGGCAAATGTTGTACAATCCAGGTGTGGAAAGCTCTTAGAGACGTACCCAGAAAGACTCACAGCTCTTAGAGACGTACCCAGAAAGACTCACAGCTCTTAGAGACTGACCCAGAAAGACTCACAGCACCCAGAAAGACTCACAGCTCTTAGAGACTTACCCAGAAAGACTCACAGCTCTTAGAGACTGACCCAGAAAGACTCACAGCTCTTAGAGACTTACCCAGAAAGACACACAGCTCTTAGAGACTTACCCAGAAAGACTCGCAGCTCTTAGAGACCGACCCAGAAAGACTCACAGCTCTTAGAGACTGACTTAGAAAGACTCACAGCTCTTAGAGACTTGCCCAGAAAGACTCCCAGCTCTTAGAGACTGACCCAGAAAGACTCACAGCTCTTAGAGACTGACCCAGAAAGACTCACAGCTCTTAGAGACTGACCCAGAAAGACTCACAGCACCCAGAAAGACTCACAGCTCTTAGAGACTTACCCAGAAAGACTCACAACTCTTAGAGACTTACCCAGAAAGACTCACAGCTCTTAGAGACTTACCCAGAAAGACTCACAGCTCTTAGAGACTGACCCAGAAAGACTCCCAGCTCTTAGAGACTGACCCAGAAAGACTCACAGCTCTTAGAGACTGACCCAGAAAGACTCCCAGCTCTTAGAGACTGACCCAGAAAGACTCACAGCTCTTAGAGACTGACCCAGAAAGACTCACAGCTCTTAGAGACTGACCCAGAAAGACTCACAGCTCTTAGAGACTGACCCAGAAAGACTCACAGCTCTTAGAGACTGACCCAGAAAGACTCACAGCTATAATCACTTTCAAAGGTGCTGCTACAAAGTATTGCCTCAGGGGTGTGAATACTTATGTAAATTAGATATCTGTATTTAATTTTCAATAAATTAGCAACAATGTATTAAAAACTTGTTTGCACTTTATGATGTTGGTCTATTTCTGTGTAGACTTGGAAAAAAACAATAGATATTTAATCCAGTTTGAAGGCTGTAACACAACAATATGCTGAATAAGTCAAGGGGTATGAATACTTTGTGAAGGCTCTGTAAGTGTGTACCATGTGTCGGCAGAACACCCCACCCCCCCCCCCACCCCACCACCAGGACAGAAGTAATCACACAATGTCCCCACACCACTTTAGCACAGCTGTCAGATATAGCTACCCAACCATGAACACTGGACGAGAAGAGGAGAGGAGAGGGGGAGGAGTGGGGAGAGGAGGGGAGAGGGGAGAGGAAAGGGGAAGGAGAGGAGAGGGGAGAGGAGAGGGGAAGGGGAGGAGTGGGGAGAGGAGAGAAGGGAGAGGAGAGGGGAAGGGGAGGAGTGGGGAGAGGAGAGGGGAAGGAGAGGAGAGGGGAGAGGAGATGAGATGAGATGAGAGGAGAGGAGAGGAGAGGAGAGGAGAGGGAGAGGAGAGAGGAGAGGAGAGGAGAGGGAGAGGAGAGGAGAGGAGAGGAGAGGAGAGGAGAGGAGAGGAGAGGGAGAAGGGAAGGGGAGGAGTGGGGAGAGGAGAGGAGAGGGGAGGGGAGAGGGGAGAGGAGAGGAGAGGAGAGGAGAGGAGAGGGGAGAGGAGAAGGGAAGGGGAGGAGTGGGGAGAGGAGAGGGGAAGGAGAGGAGAGAGGAGAGGGGCGAGGACAGGATGGGAGAGGGGAAGGAGAGGGGAGGGGGTAACTGTAGTTTGGCACCCCACTGTCATTCCTACTTATCAGAGTGAGAGGAACATTTATCCACGCATCAATAGGCTCAGGGAAAACAGAGGCATAGATCACACACACACACACACACACACACACACACACACACACACACACACACACACACACACACACACACACACACACACACACACACACACACACACACACACACACACACACACACAAACCCCCAAACTTCAAGCCTCCCGCAGCCTGTACAAGAGACAGAAACGTTGAGTTAGGCTATCATTCCCTTACTCAGCCTGACCCCTATTGTTTAGTGACATAGGGCACTTCACACTAAAGGTGTTTAAGGATCAGGGTGCTAGGGTGCCTTGTGACCTGGTCAGCCAATCAGAGGCTCTACATGGAAACAGCAGAACCTCACTCTTCCTCTTGACTCCTCAGTTGCATCGCAGAGCTCAGGTTGACCAGCTCTATAAACTCCTGGGCTCCAACTGGACGTTTCCACATCTACAATCATCCCAACGTGGACATCCTTACCGTGTGTACCATTGACCATGTAAGTGAACTGGTATCTGATTAGGGTTCAGTTGTGGTATATTTTAATCTGTCCTAGACTCTTATAACTATGTTGATACAGGCTAATAGTGGCAGGTAGCCTAGTGGTTAGAGCGTTGGGCCAGTAACCCAAAAGGTTTGCTAGATCCAAACCCCCCGAGCTGACAAGGTAGAAATCTGCTGTTCTGCTGAACAAGGCAGTTAACTGGTCCTAGACCGTCATGGTAAATAAGAATGTGTTCTTAACTGACTTGCCCTAGTTAAATAAAGTTCAGAACCTTTTTGGGATAGGGGATGAATAGCGTGCCCAGAGTGAACTGCCTCCTACTCAGTCCCAGATGCTAATATATGCATATTATTAGTATTGGATAGAAAACACTCTGAAATTTCTAAAACTGTTTGAATGATGTCTGTGAGTATAACAGAACTCATATGGCAGGCAAAAAACGGAGAAAAATCCAACCAGGAAGTGGGACATCTGAGGTTTGTAGTTTTCAAAGCTTGCCCTACCGAATACACATTGAGATATGGATGAGGTTGCACTTCCTAGGGCTTCCACTAGATGTCAACCGTCTATAGAAACTGGTTTGAGGATTCTACTATAAAAGAGCAGCTCATGAGACCTGTTTGAGTCAGTGGTCTGGCAGAGAGCCTTGGTCTCATGATGTGTGCTCCCGACAAAGTTACCTCTCGTTCCAGTGCTTTATTGAAGACAAAGGAATTCTCTGGTTGGAAAATTATTGATGTTTTATGTTAAAAACATCCTAACGATTGACATCGTTTGACATGTTTCTAAAGGACTGTAACGTAACTTTTTTGAGTTTTTGTCTGGATGAAGTGCCTGCACCTCATGAAGATGGATTACTGGGCTGATCACGCTAACAACAAGTGGCTATTTGGACATAAATGATAGAACTTTATGGAACAAATCTGTCATTTATTGTCGAACCGGGATTCCTGGGAGTGCCTTCTGATGAAGATCATCAAAGGTAAGTGAATATTTATGTTTGTTTGTTGATTCCAAAATGGCGGATAATCCTCTGGCCGTTCTCAGATTATGGAAAAGTTTTTTTTAAATCTGACACAGCGGTTGCATTAAGGAGAAGTCTATCTTTAATCTGTGAATAACAGTTGTGTCTTTTGTCAATGTTTATTATTATTAGTATTTCTGCAAAATCGCCGGATGTTTTGGAATCAAAACATTACTGCACGTAAGGCGCCAATGTAAACTGAGATTTTTGGATATAAATATACACACTATCGAACAAAACATACATGTATTGTGTAACATGATGTCCTATGAGTGTCATCTGATGAAGATCATCAAAGGTTAGTGATTAATTTTATCTCTATTTCTGCTTTTTGTGACTCCCAGCTTTGTCTGGAAAAATGGCTGTGTGGTTTTTTGACTTGGCTATGAGTTTTTGTCTGGATGAAGTGCTCGCGCCTCATGAAGATGGATTACTGGGCTGAACATGCTAACAACAAGTGGCTATTTGGACATAAATGATGGAACTTTATGGAACAAATCAGTCATTTATTGTCGAACTGGGATTCCTGGGAGTGCCTTCTGATGAAGATCATCAAAGGTAAGTGACAGTTTATGGTGTTGTTTCTAAATTTGTTGATTCCATAATGGCGGCTATTCCAAAATGAGCGCCGTTCTCAGATTATGCGTTTTCCGTAAAGTTTTTTAAAGTCTGACACAGCGGTTGCATTAAGGAGAAGTCTATATTTATTTCTGTGAATAACACTTGTATCTTTTGTCAATGTTTATTATGAGTATTTCTACTTAAATCACCAGATGTTTTGGAATCAAAACATTACTGCACATAAGGCGCCAATGTAAACTGAGATTTTTGGATATAAATATGCACATTATCGAACAAAACATACATGTATTGTGTAACATGATGTCATATGAGTGTCATCTGATGAAGATCATCAAAGGTTAGTGATTCATTTTATCTATATTTCTGTTTTGTGACCTCTATCTTTGGCTGGAAAAATGTCTGGGTGTTTTTTCGACTCGGTGGTGATCTAACATAATCATATGTTGTGCTTTAGCTGTAAAGCATTTTTGAAATCGGACACGATGGGTAGATTAACAAGATGTTTATCTTTCATTTGCTATATTGGACTTGTTAATGTGTGAAAGTCACATGTTTAATTTTTTTTTTTTTTGTAGCCTAGAGTGCTAGCCTCCAGTTATTGCCTGTTTTGCTTGTATATATATCTTATCCTGTAAATATTGTATAGCATGCTAGCAGCTAATTGTACCCTCTGCATAGCACACGGCTATTACTGTTATGTAGCTTTTTAGCCTACTAGCATTTTTGTTCTTTATATTCATTACTAGCCATTGTCGTTAACATGCTAGCACTGCTAATGCTACTGTAGCCATATTTACATTTACATTTAAGTCATTTAGCAGACGCTCTTATCCAGAGCGACTTACAAATTGGTGCTTTCACCTTATGACATCCAGTGGAACAGCCACTTTACAATAGTGCATCTAGGTCTTTTAAGGGGGGTGAGAAGGATTACTTTATCCTATCCTAGGTATTCCTTAAAGAGGTGGGGTTTCAGGTGTCTCCGGAAGGTGGTGATTGACTCTATCTATTGTGTGCTAGCCCATTGCTATCTTATTGCTGCTATGTAAATATTACATAATTGCCATTGAATCACAACAACACACAGTTGTAAAAGACCTGTTGCTTCTGTTTTTATTTAATATTATTTAACCTTCAACGAACTAGGCAGAAAACCACAGAAATCACTATCACTTTCACTTCCACATAGTCTACTTCCTGTTTGTCTTGTGTGTGTGTTTGGTGTATTTTATTTTTTTATTTTACCTTATTTAACAAGTCAGTTAAGAACAAATTCTTATTTTCAATGACAGCCTAGGAACAGTGGGTTAACTGCCTGTTCAGGGGCAGAACGACAGATTGTGTACCTTGTCAGCTCGGGGGTTTGAATTGCAACCTTCCGGTTACTGGTCCAACGCTCTAACCACTAGGCTACTCTGCCGCCTCTACACTCTAACCACTAGGCTACTCTGCCGCCTCTACACTCTAACCACTAGGCTACCCTGCCGCCTCTACACTCTAACCACTAGGCTACCCTGCCGCCTCTACACTCTAACCACTAGGCTACCTGCCGCCTCTACACTCTAACCACTAGGCTACCCTGCCGCCTCTACACTCTAACCACTAGGCTACCCTGCCGCCTCTACACTCTAACCACTAGGCTACCCTGCCGCCTCTACACTCTAACCACTAGGCTACCCTGCCGCCTCTACACTCTAACCACTAGGCTAACCAGGCTACCCTGCCGCCTCTACCTCTAACCACTAGGCTACCCTGCCGGCTCCCTGCCGCCTCTACACTCTAACCACTAGGCTACCCTGCCGCCTCTACACTCTAACCACTAGGCTACCCTGCCGCCTCTACACTCTAACCACTAGGCTACCCTGCCGCCTCTACACTCTAACCACTAGGCTACCCCACCCCGTGAATAACCGGGACAGTTATCAACGACTCTATAGGAGGCCACCACATGGTGGCGCTCTTTTACAACTGTGTGTTGTTTTGATTCTGGACGGCCAGATAGCTAGCAACAATGACAGTGGGTAATCATCGGTTACTCATTTCATCTTGTTCTTGTTCATGTCTTGTTTTGAGGTGTTTTGACTGATGTCATGTCTAAAAAATGGCTAAAATTCTAGCTAAC
>NC_088414.1:46585611-46623111 GCF_034236695.1 Oncorhynchus nerka
CACCAATCACCCAGAAGACCAGTTATATTCCTCCACAATAAGACATCACCAATCACCCAGAAGACCAGTTATATTCCTCCACAATAAGACATCACCAATCACCCAGAAGACCAGTTATATTCCTCCACAATAAGACATCACCAATCACCCAGAAGAACAGTTATATTCCTCCACAATAAGACATCACCAATCACCCAGAAGACCAGTTATATTCCTCCACAATAAAACATCACCAATCACCCAGAAGACCAGTTATATTCCTCCACAATAAGACATCACCAATCACCCAGAAGACCAGTTATATTCCTCCACAATAAGACATCACCAATCACCCAGAAGACCAGTTATATTCCTCCACAATAAGACATCACCAATCACCCAGAAGACCAGTTATATTCCTCCACAATAAGACATCACCAATCACCCAGAAGACCAGTTATATTCCTCCACAATAAAACATCACCAATCACCCAGAAGACCAGTTATATTCCTCCACAATAAGACATCACCAATCACCCAGAAGACCAGTTATATTCCTCCACAATAAAACATCACCAATCACCCAGAAGAACAGTTATATTCCTCCACAATAAAACATCACCAATCACCCAGAAGAACAGTTATATTCCTCCACAATAAAACATCACCAATCACCCACGAAGACCAGTTATATTCCTCCACAATAAAACTGTCCACCTCCTCTCCTCTGTCCACCTCCTCACCTCTCCTCTGTCCACCTCCTCACCTCCTCCTCTCCTCTCCTCTGTCCACTACCTCACCTCCTCTCCTCTCCTTTGTCCACCCCCTCTCCTCCTCTCCTCACCTCCTCTCCTCTGTCCACCTCCTCACCTCCTCCCCTCTTCCTCTCCTCTCCTCTGTCTATCCCCTCTCCTCTTCTCCTCTCCTCTATCATTTAAATTGCCTAAACGAAACAAGAACATCAATATGAAATGTATGTAGAATAGTGTTCCAGCGATACGGTGCATTGAAACTAAAAACAGATTTACCTAGCTGGGTGGAGACCCCTAGGAACCTCAAGAGTTTACCAATCCTGTGAACGGGTGCCTGTACTTCCACAGCAAAAAGTTAGATAAGACGGACGTTTATGAAGTAGGGTCTCGTAAACAGAAAGGGAGTCATGTCGTGATCAACGTGTCTTTAGCGAAGTGTGACCTGTAACGAAACGAAGGGCATTATGGGAGATGGCAGTCAAAGGTGTCAGAGTAGCAGCAGCTGCAGTTTGATAAATAACATCACCATAATCAACAACAGATGAAAAGGTTGACTGAATAATCCGCGTCCTACTGCTTAGAGAAAGTCACCATATGTTTCTGTAGAAAAAGACAACTTCAAAATCTTAGCTTTTTAATCAGCTCATCTATTTGTTGTGTAAACATCCAAATCCAAATGCCTAATGATTTCATACGCGGGAACACGTTCGATTGGAGAACCGTCTAATGAGTGAACACGTAGTTTATCTGAGACATTCTTACGAGAGTTTGAAAACAACATGTATTTCGTTTTGCCCTGTATTAAGCTTTAATGCGTTTTAAATCAGCAAGAGGATTAGTTTTGACACAACACTAAAATGTGATTGTAGTTTTGACACAACCAGATCAACAGTCAGGGTAACAGCACACATAAATAGTATCATCCAGAAATAGTGTAGATGAAGTTCACCATTTTTAACAGAGATTGAAGATTGATCATCTGTGTTGATATAAATAGTGTAGAGAACAAGTACCAAAGGTACACCTTTATGTACTTCAAGCAATTCTGACTTAACCCCATCAAAATTCTGACTTAACCCCATCAAAATTCTGACTTAACCCCATCAAAATTCTGACTTAACCTCATCACAATTCTGACTTAACCCCATCACAATTCTGACTTAACCCCATCACAATTCTGACTTAACCTCATCACAATTCTGACTTAACCCCATCACAATTCTGACTTAACCCCATCACAATTCTGACTTAACCCCGTCAATCCCGATGGCCTGCGTTCTGTCACTAAGATAATCATGAAAACCATTAACAGGCATCAGAGTGTGGAGTGGCAGCACAAGAGCCTAATATCCATACTTTCTGAATATTTCCTGATACCAATGAACTCAGAGCTCAGACCTGTCAACTTATTCAATAAAATGACCAACATTATCAAGAGCCTAATATCCATACTTTCTGAATATTTCCTGATACCAATGATACATTTTTTAAAATGTGGGTTATTGAGCCAACAATGATGCACACTTTAGCAAACCAGTATCCAAGTGGTCGGCCCTGTGTTGATTTGTCTATTGCCCACAAAGCATCCAGGACTTCCTTTTCAGTAAATATCCTAAAAGAAAGGCGTTAAGTATTCTGATCATACAGCAAGTTTCCTCCTACCAGCATCCAACCCGATATCATTGTGAAAAGACTTAGAAGTTATTTCAAAGAGAGATAACCCGCTGAAATAAAATGGTGATTAAATGCATCAACGTTGGCATTTTTTTTTCTGTAATGAGGCCAGCGTCTGAATGAATTTGTTGTGGCAGAGAGGAGAAAAAGTAGAACCCTTCAGGGATTTGACAATTTTCCAGAATTTAGCCGCGTTCCCATTACAATCTCAAAGATCGGTTACATAATAATCACACGTTTCCGATTTGTCCAGAAAGCTCCCGAGTGGTGCAGCAGGCACTGTATCCCTGGTTCAAATCCAGGCTGTATCACAAATTGTCCCAGTCTCGTCTGGGTTTGGCTGAGGGGTTAGGCCGTCATTGTAAATAAGAATTTGTTCTTAACTAACTTGCCCAGTTAAATAAAGGTTATATATAGTATTGAATGATTATCTACAGTAGTATTGAATGATTATCTACAGTAGTATTGAAGAAATCTTCAAAAATGGTTGAAAGCTAAAAATATGGTTCAGGGATGAACTGAATTACAAATCAAGGTCACTAACATAAAGAAAATACATTTAAAGAGTTTTTACAGTTCTTTTAGTTTTTTTTTGTGATGACACGAGGATTAGATTTATGAATTCTCACATCTCTGACACAAACAACTGGGCAATGATCACTAATGATGTGGGCAATGATCACTAATGATGTGGGCACAAACATATCTGGTGTATAAAATAAGATCAATCCGACTTGGCAATGATCTTTGTAAACCCTGTCTGCTCTGAACACAATAAAACCCTCAATATTAATATCCAGAACGTCCCCAGAGATCCAAGATTCAGTCAATACCAAAATGTCCGGATTCATCTGCATTGCCCAGATCTTAATGTAATGCAGATTAGGAAGTGATTTCCTCATGTTCAGATGCATCAACCCAAGGCCTTTACGGTTTTTAAAAAAGTCACACAGAGTCTCCAACTCAAACAAGCTCAAGTTCAATAGGCATTTGCAGGCCCTGTCTGATGGTTGATATTGAGTTAAAGCTTGGTCTCAAATGTGTCTTCTAAATGGACAATGACCCCAAGCATACTTCCAAAGTTGCGGCAAAATGGCTTAAGGACAACAAAGTCAAGGTACTGGAGTGGCCATCACGAAGCCCTGACCTCAATCCTAGAAATTGTGTGGGCAGAACTGAAAACGTGTGTGCTAGCAAGGAGGCCTACAAACCTGACTCAGTTACACCAGATCTGTCAGGAGGAATGGGCCAAAATTCACCCAACTTATTGTGGGAAGCTTCTGGAAGGCTACCCGAAACATTTGATCCAAGTTAAACAATTTAAAGGCAATGCTACCAAATACTGAGTGTATGTAAACTTCTGACCCACTGGGAATGTGATGAAAGAAATAAAAGCTGAAATAAATCATTCTCTCTGCTATTATTCTGACATTTCACATTCTTCAAATAAAGTGGTGATCCTAACTGACCTAAAACAGGGAATTTTTACGAGGATTAAATGTCCGGAATTGTGAAAAGCTGAGTTTAAATGTATTTGGCTAAGGTGTCTGTAAACTTCCCACTTCAACTGTAGATGGTATAGACTATGTAGACTATCCGATGATATAGAACTGCACCATTAGGTCCCTTTAAGTGATAGAGGAAAGAGTGGAAATTGGAATGACTTTTAGCAATAACATAGGACCTGAGGCTTCAGCCAATGTCAATATGGTGAACTCTGAGAGCAACCAATGATGGAATGTTATAAACATGACTTACATGGGCTTCGGTTGCTATCGTGCAACAGCCCAAAGCCCTTCTATGTGATTTGAAAACCTTAAGTGTGAATATCGAATTCACATTTAAAAAATAAATAAATAAATAAACGCACTGGCTGAGCAGACCACACTGGACTTCTCTTTTGAGCCAACAATTGCACATCTAAGAGTGGAGTTCAAACGAATGGGTACAAGATTACGATTGACAAACACCCCTGGGAGGTACAGACAACAGTACGACGACCACGCTTAGAGAGGATGGGAGGTATTACCCGAGCGGGGCTGTCTATCTCTGAGTCAATATAACTTATTAGTAGTATATGGAAGTGGCGTTTAAGGCAAAAAACAAACACCATATTCATTCTACCTACTACTATCTACTAGACAGTCTACCACGACATCCCCCTGTCCTATAGCAACATCTACACAGTCTACCACGACATCCCCCTGTCCTATAGCAACATCTACACAGTCTACTAGACAGTCCTACAACATCTACACAGTCCCCTGTCCCCCTGTCCTATAGCAACATCTACACAGTCTACCACGACATCCCCCTGTCCTATAGCAACATCTACACAGTCTACCACGACATCCCCCTGTTCTACCTACTACTACTATCCTCAAGTACCTAGTGGGTTGCGGCAAGGATTGTTTTATTTTTTCTTCCCCAGTGGCTCTAAGACCTGCTTCGTCTCCATACCTCTTCATGTTCATACTCTGAATAAAAATACCTTCTGTTCTCCTCTCCTCTATCCCCCCCTTCTCTCGTTACTAATTCTGTGTGTGTGTGTGTGTGTGTGTGTTATATTTCTTAGAGAAAGCTCTAGGCTATGTTAGAGACACAACAAAACACCTGAAGGCTGCACAAAGGACAACAAAAATGTCCACATCTTTTCCGATTTGTCTACTTGTAGTGAACCACAAGGTCCAGCATTCATAGCGAATGTCTGATACCGCCCCAGAAGGTAGATGGGGCGTACCCACCTACTTGTAGTGAACCACAAGGTCCAGCATTCATAGCGAATGTCTGATACTGCCCCAGAAGGTAGATGGGGCGTACCCACCTACTTGTAGTGAACCACAAGGTCCAGCATTCATAGCGAATGTCTGATAGAAGGTAGATGGGGCATACCCACCTGCCACAAGGTCAGCATTCAGGTAGAGAAGGTAGATGGGGCATACCCACCTACTTGTAGTGAACCACAAGGTCCAGCATTCATAGCGAATGTCTGATACTGCCCCAGAAGGTAGATGGGGCGTATCCACCTACTTGTAGTGAACCACACAAGGTCCAGCATTCATAGCGAATGTCTGATACTGCCCCAGAAGTTAGATGGGGCGTATCCACCTACTTGTAGTGAACCACACAGGTCCAGCATTCATAGCGAATGTCTGATACTGCCCCAGAAGGTAGATGGGGCGTACCCACCTACTTGGACTTGAGCTCTGAAGGAATAACACACAGAGTAGCTAGCTAGCTAGCTTTACAGCCAGAAGATTATTACATGTGTTTTCAGTCTGAACTTGTGGTTTAACCGACGCCAGATGAGAAGTGATGTGATAATGTTACAGTTGTACTTTTTCCTTCAAAACAAAACCTCCGATCAACCAACAACATCATCCCAGGAGAAGAGCTTGATTAGAGCTAGCCTAGCCTAGCCTAGCTAGCTATCTTTGAAAGCCATTAGCTAAATCATATATACTTTGTATACAGTGCCCATCAATTTAGCATGCTCTGTCACTACTAGACTGGTAGTTAGCTAATGTCAGCTAATTATAGTAGCCGGTAGCCATCTATTCCACTGACTCATCTGGAAAACATTCTGTTTCTAAAAATATAATTGCCAAGTTATTGTTAGCTCACTCAATCTCTGTTTGTGTGTTTGTAGCAATGATGGATGTGTATAAATCGTTCCATGGTTTGTTGGCTAGCAATCTTGCTGCCGAGTAAAGCTAGCTAGCTGGCTAACAGCCAGCTGACCATATTTCTGTTGAAATGTCCTTGGTATGTAAACTAGCCAGCTCTATCCAAATAGAGATGAATAAAATGGGGTTAGCATTCCTCTGAGGGAATGCTGATGGTAACTTGGCAAAGTCTTTACAAACTTTGCTCCATTTACACTAAACGTTAACATGAATTTGAGTAACGTTTGTTTGTGTTTGTGTTTGTGTTTGTGTTATGGGTTTCACAGGTTGTTAGAGGCCTGAGAACAAGACAGTGTATGTTTCAGATGCTGTTATCATGTTAATTAGTCTACCCTTAAAAAATATAACATTTGTTGTCAAATTCAGGTTACCTTGAGACCTTCCACAGTGCCCTGCTGAAATATACCCAAAGTATATACACAAAGAGGTTGCATTTTGGATCCACAGGCATGAGAGAGGCATCATTATCCCTAAACAAATACACTACCCTGTCTTTAGTCACTTGACCCATTTACCAACAATGTGTGTTGCCTAATGATCCAATCACCAACTTAGTCTAAAACGTTGACAACACAATCATGTATTTTCCAGGAGACGTGATGTACAAGCAAACATTCTGGAAAAGTCCAAACAGTGGGTGGTTAAGAAGGTCTATGAACCCTGTACTCACCAATTCCTGTACTCACCACGTCCTGTACTCACCACTTCCTGTACTCACCACGTCCTGTACTCACCACTTCCTGTACTCAACACGTCCTGTACTCACCACGTCCTGTACTCACCACTTCCTGTACTCACCACTTCCTGTACTCACCACGTCCTGTACACACCACTTCCTGTACTCACCACTTCCTGTACTCACCACTTCCTGTACTCAGTCCTGTCCGTAGACCGCAGACAGGACATTCGCTACAAGCACACCGTCTCCTCTTCCACCAACCCACCCAGCAAGTGAGTTTCCAGTGACATAAGCTACCACTGCCTACCGCTGGCATTCACCTAGTTACAATACAACCTTCTCCCTCATATTGCATATGCATATGTTAGTTAATGTAAAGACCAGTGGCGACTGGCCATTCAGGGCAGGTGGGGCAGAGCTACATTTTTTGCCATTTTTTAAATAAAAAGTTTGAGGGGATTGCCTGTTTTGCATGTTATTTTGGGCATTAATACGTGTCACATATCAGTTTGAAAACAATGTAAAATAAATAAATAATAATCATTGACTTAATAAAGCTGCATACAAACATGGTGTATTTTTTGTTTTCTTGAGTAAGGCAGCTCCAAAATGCAAGTGTTTCAGCCTAAATCAGAGGTGGCGGTGAGGCAGCCAGCGGAAATACGGATCGTTAGTTCTTTAGATTTGTAAGTCGCTCTGGATAAGAGCGTCTGCTAAATGACTTAAATGTAAATGAAATGTAGATGCGCCGTGAAAATAACCTCATATTGCCTGCGGCTGTGTTGCCATTGGAGTTACTCTGCTCTACGACATCTTAGCGGTCTAAGGCACTCCTTCGCAGTGCTTGAGGTGTCACTACAGACACGGGATTCGGTCCCAGACTATGTCACAACCTGCTGTGACCGGGAGACCCATGAGGCGGGGTACAATTGTCCCCAGCGTCGACCGTGTTAGGGGAGGGTTTGGCCAGCCGAGCAGAGATGTCCTTGTCCCATCGCGACTCCGTGTGGCGGGGCCGGGGGCCTCTAAGCTGTCTTCGGTCGCCAGCTGGACGCTGTTTCTTCCGACACATTGGTGCGGCTGGCTTCCAGGTTAAGCGAACATTGTGTCAAGAGGCAGGGTCGTGTTTCGGTGGACACACGGGCTCTCCATCTACGCCTCTCCCGAGTCCGTACGGGAGTTGCACCGATGGGACAAGACTGTAACTACCAATTGGGGAGAAAAAGGGGTAAATATAAAACTAGCATCTATCTATTCACATCACACAGTCACACCTTAGTTTGGTGTCACTCCATTATCAAAACTAACCTGAATGCCTACAGATACTGTCTGTATATATGTAAACAACAACAACAACAACAACATGTTATAGATGTTTGTACAGAGAAATGTTTAACTTTCAACAACTGCCGTTTTTACAAAATGTTCTGATTCATTGTCTGATTCACAGAACTAACCGTCTAATGCAGGATATTAACTAGTTCCTACAGGATATTAACTAGTTCCTACAGGATATTAACTAGTTCCTACAGGATATTAACTAGTTCCCTACTACGGATGTAGCCACTAAAGTACCAGAATCCTACAGGATATTAACTAGTTCCTACAGGATATTAACTAGTTCCCTACTACGGATGGAACCACTACCAGTACCAGGATATTAACTAGTTCCTACAGGATATTAACTAGTTCCCTACTACGGATGGAGACACTACAGTACCAGAATCCTACAGGATATTAACTAGTTCCTACAGGATATTAACTAGTTCCCTACTACGGATGGAACCACTACAGTACCAGAATCCTACAGGATATTAACTAGTTCCTACAGGATATTAACTAGTTCCCTACTACGGATGGAACCACTACAGTACCAGAATCCTACGGGATATTAACTAGTTCCTACAGGATATTAACTAGTTCCCTACTACGGATGTAGCAACTAAAGGACCAGAATCCTACAGGATAATAACTAGTTCCTATAGGATATTAACTAGTTCCTACAGGATATTAACTAGTTCCCTACTACAGATGGAGCCACTAAAGTACCAGAATCCTACAGGATATTAACTAGTTCCTACAGGATATTAACTAGTTCCTACAGGATATTACCTAGTTCCTACAGGATATTACCTAGTTCCTACAGGATATTAACTAGTTCCTACAGGATATTAACTAGTTCCTACAGGATATTAACTAGTTCCCTACTACGGATGGAGACACTACAGTACCAGAATCCTACAGGATATTAACTAGTTCCTACAGGATATTAACTAGTTCCCTACTACGGATGTAGCCACTAAAGTACCAGAATCCTACAGGATATTAACTAGTTCCTACAGGATATTAACTAGTTCCCTACTACAGATGGAGACACTACAGTACCAGAATCCTACAGGATATTAACTAGTTCCTACAGGATATTAACTAGTTCCCTACTACGGATGGAACCACTACAGTACCAGAATCCTACAGGATATTAACTAGTTCCCTACTACGGATGGAGACACTACAGTACCAGAATCCTACAGGATATTAACTAGTTCCTACAGGATATTAACTAGTTCCCTACTACGGATGGAACCACTACAGTACCAGAATCCTACAGGATATTAACTAGTTCCTACAGGATATTAACTAGTTCCCTACTACGGATGGAACCACTACAGTACCAGAATCCTACGGGATATTAACTAGTTCCTACAGGATATTAACTAGTTCCCTACTACGGATGTAGCCACTAAAGTACCAGAATCCTACAGGATATTAACTAGGTCCCTACTACGGATGGAACCACTAAAGTACCAGAATCCTACAGGATATTAACTAGTTCCTACAGGATATTAACTAGTTCCAACAGGATATTAACTAGTTTCCTACTACGGATGGAACCACTACAGTATTAGAATCCTACGGGATATTAACTAGTTCCTACAGGATATTAACTAGTTCCCTACTACGGATGTAGCAACTAAAGGACCAGAATCCTACAGGATAATAACTAGTTCCTATAGGATATTAACTAGTTCCTACAGGATATTAACTAGTTCCCTACTACAGATGGAGCCACTAAAGTACCAGAATCCTACAGGATATTAACTAGTTCCTACAGGATATTAACTAGTTCCTACAGGATATTACCTAGTTCCTACAGGATATTACCTAGTTCCTACAGGATATTAACTAGTTCCTACAGGATATTAACTAGTTCCTACAGGATATTAACTAGTTCCTACAGGATATTAACTAGTTCCTACATGATATTACCTAGTTCCTACAGGATATTAACTAGTTCCTACAGGATATTAACTAGTTCCTACAGGATATTACCTAGTTCCTACAGGATATTAACTAGTTCCTACAGGATATTACCTAGTTCCTACAGGATATTACCTAGTTCCCTACTACGGATGTAGCAACTAAAGTACCAGAATCCTACAGGATATTAACTAGTTCCCTACTACGGATGTAGCCACTAAAGTACCAGAATCCTACAGGATATTAACTAGTTCCCTACTACGGATGTAGCCACTAAAGTACCAGAATCCTACAGGATATTAACTAGTTCCCTACTACGGATGGAACCACTACAGTACCAGAATCCTACGGGATATTAACTAGTTCCTACAGGATATTAACTAGTTCCCTACTACGGATGTAGCCACTAAAGTACCAGAATCCTACAGGATATTAACTAGGTCCCTACTACGGATGGAACCACTAAAGTACCAGAATCCTACAGGATATTAACTAGTTCCTACAGGATATTAACTAGTTCCAACAGGATATTAACTAGTTTCCTACTACGGATGGAACCACTACAGTATTAGAATCCTACGGGATATTAACTAGTTCCTACAGGATATTAACTAGTTCCCTACTACGGATGTAGCAACTAAAGGACCAGAATCCTACAGGATAATAACTAGTTCCTATAGGATATTAACTAGTTCCTACAGGATATTAACTAGTTCCCTACTACAGATGGAGCCACTAAAGTACCAGAATCCTACAGGATATTAACTAGTTCCTACAGGATATTAACTAGTTCCTACAGGATATTACCTAGTTCCTACAGGATATTACCTAGTTCCTACAGGATATTAACTAGTTCCTACAGGATATTAACTAGTTCCTACAGGATATTAACTAGTTCCTACATGATATTACCTAGTTCCTACAGGATATTAACTAGTTCCTACAGGATATTAACTAGTTCCTACAGGATATTACCTAGTTCCTACAGGATATTAACTAGTTCCTACAGGATATTACCTAGTTCCTACAGGATATTACCTAGTTCCCTACTACGGATGTAGCAACTAAAGTACCAGAATCCTACAGGATATTAACTAGTTCCCTACTACGGATGTAGCCACTAAAGTACCAGAATCCTACAGGATATTAACTAGTTCCCTACTACGGATGTAGCCACTAAAGTACCAGAATCCTACAGGATATTAACTAGTTCCCTACTACGGATGTAGCCACTAAAGTACCAGAATCCTACAGGATATCTTCTCCTTCATTCCACAGGTAACATACTTCTAGTTCTTCTAGTTCTTGTTCCTGGATTGGCATATTTCTCCTAGTCGAGATCTGGGATAATTAAACTAAACCAGACAGAACTAAAAGTTTGCAACTTACAGCTAAAAGTATTGTATTGGGTTCCTGGGATTTTTAAATAAAAGTGACACCAGGAACTAGTTCTGCCTGGCGCAGGCTTGTGCTGTTGAATCACCATAAAATAAATATGGATCTATTCTATCAATCTTTGAAAGTTGTCTGCCTTTGTGGATTCACAGAATATATGCATATAAACCATACATGGCTCTGTAATAGCAAACAGATGCTAGATATTCAAAGAACCCTTACTTGTCAAAATCTAAAATACAGGAGAAGAGCCTACAATATTTAATTCTAACTGTGAAAGAAAACTGAGTATTCAACAAGAATATGGTAAAAAGAACAGAGAAATACAGTATGAACAGTGTAGTACCTTTCAATGTGTTGGAGTGTCTCAGGTGTAGTAATGTGCAGATAACTGGTGCAGATGATGGGAGAGGTGGTCATGATGAAATGGCCAATCACAAAGACACATATAGTATGACTGGTTGATCAGGAAATGATGGGAGGAGTCAGGATCAAAAGGGCCATTCAGCTCCTCTTGAATCATCTACTCCTTGAAAATCATGTCCAATCAATCTGGAGAGGGATACAGTTCTGCTCCAATGACACGGGAATTATGTCCTCTTTGTCTACAACCCACATGGTATTGACTCCCTGCCATCCAGGACCTCTGACCTCTATACCAGGCGGTGTCAGAGGAAGGCCCTAAAAATTGTCAAAGACTCCAGCCACCCCGGTCATAGACTGTTCTCTCTGCTACCGGGCGGCAAGCGATACCGGAGCACCAAGTCTAGGTCCAAGAGGCTTCTAAACAGCTTCTACTCCCCAAGCTAAAAGACTGCTGAACAGCCAATCAAATGGCCACATTAACTCTTTGTATTGAACCCCCCCCCATTTTAACGCTACCTAGATATAGGTCCTGGATGGCAGGAAGCTTTGCCCCAGTGATTTAATGGGCCGTACGCAATACCCTCCGTAGCGCCTTGAGGTTGGATGCCGAGCAGTTGCCATACCAAGAGGTGATGAAATCAGTCAGGATGCTCTCGATGGTGCAGCTATATAAATTTGTGAGGATCTGAGGACTCGGGACAAATTTTTTCAGTCTCCTGAGGGGAAAGAGGAGTTGTCGTGCCCTCTTCACGACTGTCTTGGTATGCTTCGACCATGTTAGTTTGCTGGTGATGTGGACACCAAGGAACTTGAAGCTCTCAACCTGCTCCACTACAGCCCCGTCGATAAGAATGGGGGCGTGTTCGGTCCTCTTTTTCCTGTAGTCCATGATCATCTCCGTTGTCTTGATCAAGTTGAGGGAGAGGTTGTTCTCCTGGCACCACACGGCCAGGTCTCTGACCTCCTCCCTATAGGCTGTCTCGTCCTTGTCGGTGATCAGGCCTACCACTCTTGTGTCATCGGCAAGCTTAATGATAGTGTTGGAGTCGTGCCTGGCCGTGCAGTCATGAGTGAACAGGGAGTACAGCAGGGGACTGAGCACACACCCCTGAGGGGCCCCCGTGTTGAGATCAGCATGGCGGATGTGTTGTTACCTACCCTTACCACCTGGGGGCGGCCCGTCAGGAAGTCCAGGATCCAGTTGCTGAGGGAGGTGTTTAGTCGCAGGATCCTTAGCTTATTGATGAATTTTGAGGACAATATGGTGTTGAACACTGAGCTGTAGTCAATGAATAGCATTTTCACATAGGTGTTCCTTTTGTCCAGGTGGGAAAGGGCAGTGTGGAGTGTAATAGAGATTGCATCATCTGTGGATCTTTTGGGGCGGTATGCAAATTGGTGTGGGTCTCTGGTTTCTGGCATGATGGTTTTGATGTGAGCCATGATCAGCCTTTCAAAGCCCTTCATGGCTCCAGACGTGAGTGCTATGGGTCGGTAGTCATTTAGGCAGGTTACCTTAGTGTTCTTGGGCACAGGGACTATGGTGATCTTGAAACATGTAGGTATTACAGACTCGGAAAGGGAGAGGTTGAAAATGTCAGGGAAGACACCTGCCAGTTGGTCAGCGCATGCTCGGACTACACATCCTGGTAATCCGTCTGGCCCTGCGGCCATTTGAATGTTGACCTGTTTAAAGGTATTACTCACATCGGCTGCAGAGAGCGTGATCACACAGTCTTCGGGAACAGCTGATGCTCTCATGCATGTTTCAGTGTTATTTGCCTCGAAGCGAGCATAGCAGTAGTTTAGCTCGTCTGGTAGGCTCGTGTCACTGGGAGCTCTCGGCTGTGCTTCCCTTTGTAGTCTGTAATGGTTTGCCCTGCCACATCCGACGAGCGTCAGTCGATCTTAGTCCTGTATTGATGCTTTGCCTGTTTGATGGTTCGTCGGAGGGCATAGCAGGATTTCTTATAAGCTTCCGAGTCAGAGTCCCGCTCCTTGAAAGCAGTAGCTCTATCCTTTAGCTCAGTGCGGATGTTGCCTGTAATCCATGGCTTCTGGTTGGGAAATGTACGTACAGTCACTGTTGGGACGATGATTTGGTCAGTAACAAAATATGGAAAAAGTCGAGGGGTCTGAATACTTCACGACTGCACTGTATTCCAGGCTAACAAAACGGTCCTGTCATGACCGCCACAGACCTACCTTCACCCCATTACGTACGCATTCACAAACATGCTGTAGTACAGCATATCTCCTGTCTCCTCCTCCTCCTCCTCTCATGTCCTCTCATCTCTCTTCTACTCCTCTTCTCTCCTCTCATCTCCCTCCTCCTCCTGTACTCTCCTCTCTCTCCTCTTCTCCTGTCCTCTCCTCTCCTCCTCTCCTCTCTCTCCTCTTCTCCTGTCCTCTCCTCTCCTCTTATCGTCTTGTCTCCTCTCCTCTCTTTCTCCTCTCTTTCACCATAGCAGTGCTAAGCCTGGAGGGGGAAGGATGGAGGGGGGAGGAAGGGATGAGAAGGAGAGGAGAGGAGAGGAGAGGAGAGGAGAGGAGAGGAGAGGAGAGGAGAGGAGAGGAGAGGAGAAGAGAGGACAGGAGAAGAGAGGACAGGAGGAGAGAGGACAGGACAGGAGGAAACTGTCTTTGTTGCAGAAAAATAACCAGTATAGTTTCTGTGGGCCACACACCCACTCACTGCTATAACCACCGGTGATACAGGCAACCACTGACTGAAGCCTTAATCCTGTTATATAGCCGTGACGGGAAACAGACAGACAGACAGACAGACAGACAGACAGACAGACAGACAGACAGACACCCACGTGCACAACACACACACGTCACACACACATATACACACACATACACACACATACACACACACAGATACACACACACGTACATACACAAACACACACATACATACACACACACACACGTACACACACATACACACATATACACAGCGAAACACACAGCGACACACACCCACGTGCACAACGCACACACAGACAGACAGACAGCAACACACACACACGCACACAGACACACAGCGACACACACCCACCCTCGTGCATAACACACACACACACGTACATACACACACACATACACACGCACACAGACACACAGCGACACACACCCACCCTCGTGCATAACACACACACACACGTACATACACACACACATACACACGCACACAGACACACAGCGACACACACCCACCCTCGTGCATAACACACACACACACGTACATACACACACACATACACACGCACACAGACACACAGCGACACACACCCACCCTCGTGCATAACACACACACACACGTACATACACACACACATACACACGCACACAGACACACAGCGACACACACCCACGTGCCCACAACCTTGATGTGATAGTTGAGAGACAAATCAGAGAAGACAGAGATAAGGCCCACCCACAGACTACCTCTGAAACACTAAATATATATATATATATATATATATATAGTCCTAACTGGGAGATGACAAAGTGAAAACAGATTTTTAGACATTGTTGCAAATGTGTTAAAAATTGAAAACAGAAATAGCTTATTTACATAAGTATTCAGACCCTTTGCTAAGAGACTGGATATTGAGCTCAGGTGCATCCTGTTTCCATTGATCATCCTTGAGATGTTTCTACAATTTGATTGGAGTCCACCTGTGGTAAATTCAATTGATTGGACATGATTTGGAAAGGCACACACCTGTCTATATAAGGCCCCACAGTTGACTGTGCATGTCAGAGCAAAAACCAATCCATGAGGTTGAAGGAATTGTCCGTAGGATTGTGTCGAGGCACAGATCTGGGGAAGGGTACCAAAAAATGTCTGCTGCATTGAAGGTCCCCAAGAACACAGTGGCCTCCATCATTCTTAAATGGAAGAAGTTTGGAACCACCAAGACTCTTCCAAGAGCTCGCTGGTCAAACTGAGCAATCGGAGAAGGGCCTTGGTCAGGGAGGTGACCAAGAACCTGATGATCACTCTGACAGAGCTCCAGAGTTCCTCTGTGGAGATGGGAGAACCTTCCAGAAGGACAACCATCTCTGCAGCACGCCACCAATCAGGCCTTTATGGTAGAGCGACCAGACGGAAGCCACTCCTCAGTAAAAGGCACATGACAGCCCGCTTGGAGTTTGCCAAAAGGCACCTAAGGGCTCTCAGACCATGAGAAATAAGATTCTCTGGTCTAATGAAAGCAAGATTGAACTATTTGGCTTGAATTTCAAGTCTCACGTCTGGAGGACCCCTGGCAACATCCCTATGGTGAGGCATGGTGTTGACTTTAACCCGATCAAACATCTCTGGAGGGACCTGAAAGGGACCTGTGCAGTGACGCTCCCCATCCAAACCTGACAGGATCTGCAGAGAAGAATGGGATAAACTCCCCAAATACAGGTTGTGCCAAGCATGTAGCATCATACCCAAGAAGACTTAATGCTCTAATCGCTGCCAAAGGTGCTTCAACCAAGTACTGAGGAAAGGGTCTGAATACTTATGTAAATATGATATTAAAGTTTGTTATGTTTCATAAACTTGCTAAAATAAAAATAAAAATATTGTTTTTGCTTTGTCATTATGGGGTATTGTGATGTCAGTATGGTTTATTGTGATGTCATTATGGGGTATTGTGATGTCACACAGATTGATTGTTGGTAATCAGGGTCACACAGAGTGATTCTGGGTAATCAGGGTCACACAGAGTGATTCTGGGTATTCAGGGTCACACAGAGTGATTCTGGGTAATCAGGGTCACACAGAGTGATTCTGGGTAATCAGGGTAACACAGAGTGATTCTGGGTAATCAGGGTCACACATATTTGATTGTTGGTAATCAGGGTCACACAGAGTGATTCTGGGTAATCAGGGTCACACAGAGTGATTCTGGGTAATCAGGGTCACACAGAGTGATTCTGGGTAATCAGGGTCACACAGAGTGATTCTGGGTAATCAGGGTCACACAGAGTGATTCTGGGTAATCAGGGTCACACAGAGTGATTCTGGGTAATCAGGGTCACACAGAGTGATTCTGGGTAATCAGGGTCACACAGAGTGATTCTGGGTAATCAGGGTCACACAGAGTGATTCTGGGTAATCAGGGTCACACAGAGTGATTCTGGTTAATCAGGGTCACACAGAGTGATTCTGGGTAAACAGGGTCACACAGAGTGATTCTGGGTAAACAGGGTCACACAGAGTGATTCTGGGTAAACAGGGTCACACAGAGTGATTCTGGGTAAACAGGGTCACACAGAGTGATTCTGGGTAAACAGGGTCACACAGAGTGATTCTGGGTAAACAGGGTCACACAGAGTGTGTGTGTGTGTGTGTGTGTGTGTGTGTGTGTGTGTGTGTGTGTGTGTGTGTGTGTGTGTGTGTGTGTGTGTGTGTGTGTGTGTGTGTGTGTGTGTGTGTGTGTGTGTGTGTGTGTGTGTGTGTGTGTGTGTGTGTGTGTGTGTGTGTGTGTGTGTGTGTGTGTGTGTGTGTGTGTGTGTGTGTGTGTGTGTGTGTGTGTGTGTGTGTGTGTGTGTGTGTGTGTGTGTGTGTGTGTGTGTGTGTGTGTGTGTGTGTGTGTGTGTGTGTGTGTGTGTGTGTGTGTGTGTGTGTGTGTGTGTGTGTGTGTGTGTGTGTGTGTGTGTGTGTGTGTGTGTGTGTGTGTGTGTGTGTGTGTGTGTGTGTGTGTGTGTGTGTGTGTGTGTGTGTGTGTGTGTGTGTGTGTGTGTGTGTGTGTGTGTGTGTGTGTGTGTGTGTGTGTGTGTGTGTGTGTGTGTGTGTGTGTGTGTGTGTGTGTGTGTGTGTGTGTGTGTGCGTTTGGAAACATCGGATTTTCCATGTTTTTTTTCTTCTTCTTAATGTTGATTAATTTTGAAATGATGAAGAATATGGAAAACCTTCATCAGGCCACTTGGACTTTTGAGTGCAGGAGACTGTCAGTGTTATTCTGCTGTTTTGAGATCATTCATCTTTCTGCAAATAACTGAAATAACACACACACACACACACACAAAATGCCTCAAAAATTGCTGCAAGTGAGATACATTCATTTTCTCTGTTTTCTAGGAGGAGAAGAATGAAGCCAGTTGGAAACAGAAAATGAATGGAGAGAAAGTGACCAACTACTCACAATGAATTACAATTACCTGACATGGCTCTCTAGGAAGAAGGATAGAGAGGAGAGAGAGACTAACACAAAGAAAGAGAAGAAACAGAGCGAGAGAGAGAGAGAGACAGAGAGAGAGAGACAGAGAGAGAGACAGAGAGAGAGAGACAGAGGGAGAGAGAGAGAGAGAGAGAGAGAGAGAGAGAGAGAGAGAGAGAGAGAGAGAGAGACAGAGAGAGAGAGAGAGAGACAGACAGACAGACAGACAGACAGACAGACAGACAGACAGACAGACAGATATCGAGAGTAATGGAACACTCCCTCTATTAAATAGTAATGGAACATTCCCTCTATCTATTAGTAACGCAACACTCAATCTATCATTAGTAATGGAACACTCCCTATATCATTAGTAATGGAACACTCCCTCTATCAAATAGTAATGGAACACTCCCTCTATCATTAGTAATGGAACACTCCCTCTATCAAATAGTAATGGAACACTCCCTCTATATATTAGTAACGGTACACTCCCTCTATCTATCCCATTAGTAGTGGAACACTCCCTCTATCATTAGTAATGGAACACTCCCTCTATCTATCCCATTAGTAATGGAACATTCCCTCTATCATTAGTAATGGAACACTCCCTCTATCATTAGTAATGGAACACTCCCTCTATCTATCCCATTAGTAATGGAACACTCCCTCTATTAGTAATGGAACATTAGTAATGGAACACTCCCTCTATCATTAGTAATGGAACACTCCCTCTATCTATCCCATTAGTAATGGAACACTCCCTCTATCATTTGTAATGGAACACTCCCTCTATCATTAGTAATGGAACACTCCCTCTATCTATTAGTAATGGAACACTCCCTCTATCTATTAGTAATGGAACACTCCCTCTATCTCTTAGTAATGGAACACTCCCTCTATCTATTAGTAATGGAACACTCCCTCTATCATTGGTAATGGAACACTCCCTCTATCTATTAGTAATGGAACACTCCCTCTATCATTAGTAATGGAACACTCCCTCTAGCTCTCCCATTAGTAATGGAACACTCCCTCTATCTATTAGTAATGGAACACTCCCTCTATCTATCCCATTAGTAATGGAACATTCCCTCTATCATTAGTAATGGAACACTCCCTCTATCATTAGTAATGGAACACTCCCTCTATCTATCCCATTAGTAATGGAACACTCCCTCTATCATTAGTAATGGAACACTCCCTCTATCATTAGTAATGGAACACTCCCTCTATCTATCCCATTAGTAATGGAACACTCCCTCTATCATTTGTAATGGAACACTCCCTCTATCATTAGTAATGGAACACTCCCTCTATCTATTAGTAATGGAACACTCCCTCTATCTATTAGTAATGGAACACTCCCTCTATCTCTTAGTAATGGAACACTCCCTCTATCTATTAGTAATGGAACACTCCCTCTATCATTGGTAATGGAACACTCCCTCTATCTATTAGTAATGGAACACTCCCTCTATCATTAGTAATGGAACACTCCCTCTAGCTCTCCCATTAGTAATGGAACACTCCCTCTATCTATTAGTAATGGAACACTCCCTCTATCTATTGGTAATGGAACACTCCCTCTATCATTAGTAATGGAACACTCCCTATATCATTAGTAATGGAACACTCCCTCTATCAAATAGTAATGGAACACTCCCTCTATCATTAGTAATGGAACACTCCCTCTACACTCCCTCTATCAAATAGTAATGGAACACTCCCTCTATATATTAGTAACGGAACACTCCCTCTATCATTAGTAATGGAACACTCCCTCTATCATTAGTAATGGTACACTCCCTCTATCTATCCCATTAGTAGTGGAACACTCCCTCTATCATTAGTAATGGAACACTCCCTCTATCTATTAGTAACGGAACACTCCCTCTATCTATTAGTAATGGAACACTCCCTCTATCATTAGTTATGGAACACTCCCTCTATCTATTGGGAACACTCCCTCTATCATTAGTAATGGAACACTCCCTCTATCATTAGTAATGGAACACTCCCTCTATATATTAGTAAATGAACACTCCCTCTATCTATTAGTAATGGAACACTCCCTCTATCTATTAGTAATGGAACACTCCCTCTATCATTAGTAATGGAACACTCCCTCTATCATTAGTAATGGAACACTCCCTCTGTATATTAGTAATGGAACACTCCCTCTATCTATTAGTAATGGAACACTCCCTCTATCTATTAGTAATGGAACACTCCCTTTATCTATTAGTAATGGAACACTCCCTCTATCTCTCCCATTAGTAATGGAACACTCCCGCTATCATTAGTAATGGAACACTCCCTCTATCTATTAGTAATGGAACACTCCCTCTATCATTAGTAATGGAACACTCCCTCTATCTATTAGTAATGGAACACTCCCTATATCATTAGTAATGGAACACTCCCTCTATCTATTGGTAATGGAACACTCCCTCTATCATTAGTAATGGAACACTCCCTCTATCTATTAGTAATGGAACACTCCCTCTATCTATTAGTAATGGAACACTCCCTCTATCTCTTAGTAATGGAACACTCCCTCTATCTATTAGTAATGGAACACTCCCTCTATCATTAGTAATGGAACACTCCCTCTATCTATTAGTAATGGAACACTCCCTCTATCATTAGTAATGGAACACTCCCTCTAGCTCTCCCATTAGTAATGGAACACTCCCTCTATCTATTAGTAATGGAACACTCCCTCTATCTATTGGTAATGGAACACTCCCTCTATCATTAGTAATGGAACACTCCCTATATCATTAGTAATGGAACACTCCCTCTATCAAATAGTAATGGAACACTCCCTCTATCATTAGTAATGGAACACTCCCTCTATCAAATAGTAATGGAACACTCCCTCTATATATTAGTAACGGAACACTCCCTCTATCATTAGTAATGGAACACTCCCTCTATCATTAGTAATGGTACACTCCCTCTATCTATCCCATTAGTAGTGGAACACTCCCTCTATCATTAGTAATGGAACACTCCCTCTATCTATCCCATTAGTAATGGAACATTCCCTCTATCATTAGTAATGGAACACTCCCTCTATCATTAGTAATGGAACACTCCCTCTATCATTAGTAATGGAACACTCCCTCTATCTATCCCATTAGTAATGGAACACTCCCTCTATCATTGGTAATGGAACACTCCCTCTATCATTAGTAATGGAACACTCCCTCTATCATTAGTAATGGAACACTCCCTCTATCTATTAGTAACGGAACACTCCCTCTATCTATTAGTAATGGAACACTCCCTCTATCATTAGTTATGGAACACTCCCTCTATCTATTGGTAATGGAACACTCCCTCTATCATTAGTAATGGAACACTCCCTCTATCTATTAGTAAATGAACACTCCCTCTATCTATTAGTAATGGAACACTCCCTCTATCTATTAGTAATGGAACACTCCCTCTATCATTAGTAATGGAACACTCCCTCTATCTATTAGTAATGGAACACTCCCTCTATCATTAGTAATGGAACACTCCCTCTGTATATTAGTAATGGAACACTCCCTCTATCTATTAGTAATGGAACACTCCCTTTATCTATTAGTAATGGAACACTCCCTCTATCTCTCCCATTAGTAATGGAACACTCCCGCTATCATTAGTAATGGAACACTCCCTCTATCTATTAGTAATGGAACACTCCCTCTATCATTAGTAATGGAACACTCCCTCTATCTATTAGTAATGGAACACTCCCTATATCATTAGTAATGGAACACTCCCTCTATCTATTGGTAATGGAACACTCCCTCTATCATTAGTAATGGAACACTCCCTCTATCTATTAGTAATGGAACACTCCCTCTATCTATTAGTAATGGAACACTCCCTCTATCTCTTAGTAATGGAACACTCCCTCTATCTATTAGTAATGGAACACTCCCTCTATCATTAGTAATGGAACACTCCCTCTATCTATTAGTAATGGAACACTCCCTCTATCTATTAGTAATGGAACACTCCCTCTATCATTAGTAATGGAACACTCCCTCTAGCTCTCCCATTAGTAATGGAACACTCCCTCTATCTATTAGTAATGGAACACTCCCTCTATCTATTGGTAATGGAACACTCCCTCTATCATTAGTAATGGAACACTCCCTCTATCTATTAGTAACGGAACACTCCCTCTATCTATCCCATTAGTAATGGAACACTCCCTCTATCATTAGTAATGGAACACTCCCTCTATCATTAGTAATTGAACACTCCCTCTATCTATTAGTAACGGAACACTCCCTCTATCATTAGTAATGGAACACTCCCTCTATCTATTAGTAATGGAACACTCCCTCTATCAAATAGTAATGGAACACTCCCACTATCATTAGTAATGGAACACTCCCTCTATCTCTCCCATTAGTAATGGAACACTCCCTCTATCTATTAGTAATGGAACACTCCCTCTATCTATTTGTAATGGAACACACCCTCTATCTATTAGTAATGGAACACTCTCTCTATCTATTAGTAATGGAACACTCCCTCTATCATTAGTAATGGAACACTCCCGCTATCATTAGTAATGGAACACTCCCTCTATCATTAGTAATGGAACACTCCCTCTATCTATTGGTAATGGAACACTCCCTCTATCATTAGTAATGGAACACTCCCTCTATCATTAGTGATGGAACACTCCCTCTATCATTAGTAATGGAACACTCCCTCTATCATTAGTAATGGAACACTCCCTCTATCTATTAGTTATGGAACACTCCCTCTATCTCTTAGTAATGGAACACTCCGTCTATCTATTAGTAATGGAACACTCCCTCTATCATTAGTAATGGACCAATCCCTCTATCTATTAGTAATGGAACACTCCCTCTATCATTAGTAATGGAACACTCCCTCTATCTCTCCCATTAGTAATGGAACACTCCCTCTATCTATTAGTAATGGAACACTCCCTCTATCATTAGTAATGGAACACTCCCTCTATCTATTAGTAATGGAACACTCCCTCTATCATTAGTAATGGAACACTCCCTCTATCTATTAGTAACGGAACATTCCCTCTATCTATCCCATTAGTAATGAAACACTCCCTCTATCATTAGTAATGGAACACTCCATCTATCTATTGGTAATGGAACACTCCCTCTATCATTAGTAATGGAACACTCCCTCTATCTATTAGTAACGGAACATTCCCTCTATCTATCCCATTAGTAATGGAACACTCCCTCTATCATTAGTAATTGAACACTCCCTCTATCTATTAGTACTGGAACACTCCCTCTATCAAATAGTAATGGAACACTCCCGCTATCATTAGTAATGGAACACTCCCTCTATCTCTCCCATTAGTAATGGAACACTCCCTCTATCTATTAGTAATGGAACACTCCCTCTATCTATTTGTAATGGAACACACCCTCTATCTATTAGTAATGGAACACTCCTCTATATATTAGTAATGGAACACTCCCTGTATCATTAGTAATGGAACACTCCCTCTATCTCTCCCATTAGTAATGGAACACTCCCGCTATCATTAGTAATGGAACACTCCCTCTATCTATTAGTAATGGAACACTCCCTCTATCATTAGTAATGGAACACTCCCTCTATCTATTAGTAATGGAACACTCCCTATATCATTAGTAATGGAACACTCCCTCTATCTATTGGTAATGGAACACTCCCTCTATCATTAGTAATGGAACACTCCCTCTATCTATTAGTAATGGAACACTCCCTCTATCTATTAGTAATGGAACACTCCCTCTATCTCTTAGTAATGGAACACTCCCTCTATCTATTAGTAATGGAACACTCCCTCTATCATTAGTAATGGAACACTCCCTCTATCTATTAGTAATGGAACACTCCCTCTATCATTAGTAATGGAACACTCCCTCTAGCTCTCCCATTAGTAATGGAACACTCCCTCTATCTATTAGTAATGGAACACTCCCTCTATCTATTGGTAATGGAACACTCCCTCTATCTATTAGTAACGGAACACTCCCTCTATCTATCCCATTAGTAATGGAACACTCCCTCTATCATTAGTAATGGAACACTCCCTCTATCTATTAGTAACGGAACACTCCCTCTATCATTAGTAATGGAACACTCCCTCTATCATTAGTAATTGAACACTCCCTCTATCTATTAGTAACGGAACACTCCCTCTATCATTAGTAATGGAACACTCCCTCTATCTATTAGTAATGGAACACTCCCTCTATCAAATAGTAATGGAACACTCCCGCTATCATTAGTAATGGAACACTCCCTCTATCTCTCCCATTAGTAATGGAACACTCCCTCTATCTATTAGTAATAGAACACTCCCTCTATCTATTTGTAATGGAACACACCCTCTATCTATTAGTAATGGAACACTCCCTCTATCTATTAGTAATGGAACACTCCCTCTATCATTAGTAATGGAACACTCCCGCTATCATTAGTAATGGAACACTCCCTCTATCTATTAGTAATGGAACACTCCCTCTATCATTAGTAATGGAACACTCCCTCTATCTATTGGTAATGGAACACTCCCTCTATCACTAGTAATGGAACACTCCCTCTATCATTAGTAATGGAACACTCCCTCTATCATTAGTAATGGAACACTCCCTCTATCATTAGTAATGGAACACTCCCTCTATCTATTAGTAATGGAACACTCCCTCTATCTCTTAGTAATGGAACACTCCGTCTATCTATTAGTAATGGAACACTCCCTCTATCATTAGTAATGGAACACTCCCTCTATCTATTAGTAATGGAACACTCCCTCTATCATTAGTAATGGAACACTCCCTCTATCTCTCCCATTAGTAATGGAACACTCCCTCTATCTATTAGTAACGGAACACTCCCTCTATCATTAGTAATGGAACACTCCCTCTATCTATTAGTAATGGAACACTCCCTCTATCCATCAGTAATGGAACACTCCCTCTATCATTAGTAATGGAACACTCCCTCTATCTATCCCATTAGTCATGGAACACTCCCTCTATCATTAGTAACGGAACACTCCCTATATCTATCCCATTAGTAATGGAACACTCCCTCTATCTATCCCATTAGTAATGGAACACTCCCTCTATCAATTAGTAATGGAACACTCCCTCTATCTATCCAATTAGTAATGGAACACTCCCTCTATCTATCCCATTAGTCATGGAACACTCCCTCTATCATTAGTAACGGAACACTCCCTATATCTATCCCATTAGTAATGGAACACTCCCTCTATCATTAGTAATGGAACACTCCCTCTATCTATCCCATTAGTAATGGAACACTCCCTCTATCATTAGTAATGGAACACTCCCTCTATCAATTAGTAATGGAACACTCCCTCTATCTATCCCATTAGTAATGGAACACTCCCTCTATCAATTAGTAATGGAACACTCCCTCTATCTATCCAATTAGTAATGGAACACTCCCTCTATCTATCCCATTAGTAATGGAACACTCCCTCTATCTATCCCATTAGTAATGGAACACTCCCTCTATCTATCCCATTAGTAATGGAACACTCCCTCTATCTATCCCATTAGTAATGGAACACTAATGTGGCATGATAGTAACGGTCTGTGAACAATATGAGCAGAGTGTAATCGTAGCACTTATATAAAAGCACAATGATACACCTAAATTTACTTCCGTTGCCTTTCTACATTATGTAATTTACCCTCCCTCCCTCTATCCCTTGTTTTCTCCTTTTCTCTGTCACAGTGGTATGTTGTGCCTGAGGAGGCGTTAGCTAGCCTGTTCTCTGTTAGCATGCCAAGCCACACACACACACACACACACACACACACACACACACACACACACACACACACACACCTGCGTCTGTCAGAGAGGTGTGTGTTTGTTAGCATGCAGGAGAGCAGCACCTAGGTGTGAACGTCTGAACAGAACAGAGCCCTGGGCAGGTGGCAGATAGTCAATGTGCTCTACGCATCCTGAATAATACATGCTGCTGAACGTACATGCACGAGAGAGACAGAGAGAGAGACAGAGAGAGAGAGACAGCGCGAGGGAGAGACAGAAAGACAGAGAGGGAGAGACAGAAAGGCAGAGAGAGGGAGAGAGAGAGAGACAGAGAGAGAGACAGAGAGAGAGACAGACAGAAAGACAGAGAGAGGGAGAGAGAGAGAGACAGACAGAAAGACAGAGAGAGGGAGAGACAGAAAGACAGAGAGAGAGACAGAGAGAGAGACAGAGCGAGACACAGAGAGAGAGTGACAGAGAGACAGAGGGAGAGAGAGAGAGAGACAAAGTGAGAGAGAGACAGAAAAACAAAGAGAGGGAGAGAGGAGGAGCAATACGAGGAGGAGGAGGAGTTCCTGGAGTACTAGGAGGAGGAGCAAAACGAGGAGGAGGAGGAGCAATACGAGGAGGAAGAGGAGGAGGAGGAGGAGGTGGAGTAGCAATATGAGGAGGAGGAGGAGGAGGAGGAGGAGGAAAAGTAATACGAGAAGGACGAGGAGGAGGAGGAGTTCCTGGAGTACTAAGAGGAGGAGGAGCAATATGAGGAGGAGGTGGAGGAGGAGGAGGAGGAGTACCAATATGAGGAAGAGGAGGAGGAGTACGAGGAGGAGGAGCAATATGAGGAGGTGGAGGAGGAGCAATACGAGGAGGTGGAGGAGGAGCAATACGAGGAGGAGGAGGAGTATGAGGAGTACGGGGAGGAGGAGGAGGAGGAGGAGTTCCTGGAGTACTAGGAGGAGGAGGAGCAAAACGAGGAGGAGGAGGAGGAGCAATATGAGGAGGAGGTGGAGGAAGAGGAGGAATACCAATATGAGGAGGAGGAGGAGGAAAAGTAATACGAGGAGGACGAGGAGGAGGAGGAGTTCCTGGAGTACTAAGAGGAGGAGTAGCAATGCGAGGAGGAAGAGAAGGAGGAGGAGGGAGGAGCAATATGAGGAGGAGGTGGAGGAGGAGGGGGAGGAGGAGGAGGAGTACCAATATGAGGAAGAGGAAGAGTACGAGGAGGAGGAACAATATGAGGAGGTGGAGGAGGAGCAATACGAGGAAGTGGAGGAGGAGGAGGAGGACTACGAGGAGTACGGGGAGAGGAGGAGGAGGAGGAGGAGGACTACGAGGAGTACGGGAGGAGGAGGAGGAGGAGAAATACGAGGAGGAGGAGGAATATGAGGAGGAGGTGGAGGAGTACGAGGAGGATGAGTAATATGAGGAGGAGGAGGAGGAGCAATACGAGGTGGAGGAGGAGCAATACGAGGAGGAGGAGGAGTACGAGGAGTACGGGGAGGAGGAGGAGCAAAACGAGGAGGAGGAGGAGGAAGAGAAATAACAGGAGGAAGAGGAGGAGGAGGAGGAGCAATATGAGGAGGAGGTGGAGGAAGAGGAGGAATACCAATATGAGGAGGAGGAGGAGGAAAAGTAATACGAGTAGGAGGAGGAGGAAAAGTAAGGAGAAGGACAAGGAGGAGGAGGAGGAGGAGTTCCTGGAGTACTAAGAGGAGGAGGAGCAATACGAGGAGGAAGAGGGGGCGGAGGAGGAGCAATATGAGGAGGAGGTGGAGGAGGAGAGGACGAAAAGCAACACGAGAAGGACAAGGAGGAGGAGGAGGAGTTCCTGTAGTAGTAAGAGGAGGAGGAGCAATACGAGGAGGAGGAGGAGCAATACGAGGAGGAGGATGTGGTGGAGGAGGAGTACGTGGAGTACGAGGGGGAGAAGAGGAGAAAGATGGAGACACCGGGTTCAAGGTTCTCAGTTCAAAACTAAGAAGAGGAAGAGGAAGATGAGGAAGAGACAAATACGTGCTATTTGAAGTGTTGTTGTACTATTGTAGAAGACAGCTATTCTTTCTGAAAAGCTTTTAGACCCAAAGACTATTTTTTGAAGAGCTGTCAAAGAAAGGTTTTAAACTGCCAGTATACTCCTAACCTCAGTGCAACTGTGTGTGTGTGTGTGTGTGTGTGTGTGTGTGTGTGTGTGTGTGTGTGTGTGTGTGTGTGTGTGTGTGTGTGTGTGTGTGTGTGTGTGTGTGTGTGTGTATGTGTGTGTGTGTGTGTGTGTGTGTGTGTGTGTGTGTGTGTGTGTGTGTGTGTGTGTGTGTGTGTGTGTCTGCAGGAAAGAGAGGTCTGGCCTTTATGCTAATGCCCTAATAATGATCGTTAGGAACCATGGCAACAAAGTGTCGAATCGGTGGTTGTGCTTTAAAAACATTAATATGCACATGCCCTCCTCTTAGTTCACACACTCATACACACTCACAAACACACGCTCACACATACTCACACACACACACACACTCACACACACTCACAAACACACGCTCACACATACTCACACACTCACTCACACACACTCACACACACACATATCCCTAGCGTGTGTCTATATGTGTGTGTGTGTGTGTGTGTGTGTGTGTGTGTGTGTGTGTGTGTGTGTGTGTGTGTGTGCACGTTCTGCCCAACTCCCTACAGCATGACGTTCTATACCCAACTCCCTACAGCATGACGTTCTATACCCAACTCCCTACAGCCTGACGTTCTGCCCAACTCCCTACAGCCTGACGTCCTGCCCAACTCCCTACAGCCTGACGTTCTGCCCAACTCCCTACAGCCTGACGTTCTGCCCAACTCCCAACAGCCTGACGTCCTGCCCAACTCCCTACAGACTGATGTCCTGCCCAACTCCCTACAGCCTGACGTTCTGCCCAACTCCCTACAGCCTGACGTCCTGCCCAACTCCCTACAGCCTGACGTCCTGCCCAACTCCCTACAGCATGACGTCCTGCCCAACTCCCTACAGCATGACGTCCTGCCCAACTCCCTACAGCCTGACGTCCTGCCCAACTCCCTACAGCCTGACGTTCTGCCCAACTCCCTACAGCCTGACGTTCTGCCCAACTCCCTACAGCCTGACGTCCTGCCCAACTCCCTACAGCATGACGTCCTGCCCAACTCCCTACAGCATGACGTTCTGCCCAGCTCCCTACAGCCTGACGTCCTGCCCAACTCCCTACAGCATGACGTCTTGCCCAACTCCCTACAGCATGACGTTCTATACCCAACTCCCTACAGCCTGACATCCTGCCCAACTCCCTACAGCCTGACGTCCTGCCCAACTCCCTACAGCATGACGTTCTATACCCAACTCCCTACAGCCTGACGTCCTGCCCAACTCCCTACAGCCTGACGTCCTGCCCAACTCCCTACAGCATGACGTCCTGCCCAACTTCCTACAGCATGACGTTCTATACCCAACTCCCTACAGCCTGACGTCCTGCCCAACTCCCTACAGCCTGACGTCCTGCCCAACTCCCTACAGCATGACGTCCTGCCCAACTCCCTACAGCCTGCCCAACTCCCTACAGCCTGACGTCCTGCCCAACTCCCTACAGACTGATGTCCTGCCCAACTCCCTACAGCCTGACGTTCTGCCCAACTCCCTACAGCCTGACGTCCTGCCCAACTCCCTACAGCCTGACGTCCTGCCCAACTCCCTACAGCATGACGTCCTGCCCAACTCCCTACAGCATGACGTCCTGCCCAACTCCCTACAGCCTGACGTCCTGCCCAACTCCCTACAGCCTGACGTTCTGCCCAACTCCCTACAGCCTGACGTTCTGCCCAACTCCCTACAGCCTGACGTCCTGCCCAACTCCCTACAGCATGACGTCCTGCCCAACTCCCTACAGCCTGCCCAACTCCCTACAGCATGACGTCCTGCCCAACTCCCTACAGCATGACGTTCTGCCCAACTCCCTACAGCCTGACGTCCTGCCCAACTCCCTACAGCATGACGTCCTGCCCAACTCCCTACAGCCTGCCCAACTCCCTACAGCATGACGTCCTGCCCAACTCCCTACAGCATGACGTTCTGCCCAACTCCCTACAGCCTGATGTCCTGCCCAACTCCCTACAGCATGACGTCTTGCCCAACTCCCTACAGCATGACGTTCTATACCCAACTCCCTACAGCCTGACGTCCTGCCCAACTCCCTACAGCCTGACGTCCTGCCCAACTCCCTACAGCATGACGTTCTATACCCAACTCCCTACAGCCTGACGTCCTGCCCAACTCCCTACAGCCTGACGTCCTGCCCAACGCCCTACAGCATGACGTCCTGCCCAACTTCCTACAGCATGACGTTCTATACCCAACTCCCTACAGCCTGACGTCCTGCCCAACTCCCTACAGCCTGACGTCCTGCCCAACTCCCTACAGCATGACGTCCTGCCCAACTTCCTACAGCATGACGTTCTATACCCAACTCCCTACAGCCTGACGTCCTGCCCAACTCCCTACAGCCTGACGTCCTGCCCAACTCCCTACAGCATGACGTTCTATACCCAACTCCCTACAGCATGACGTTCTATACCCAACTCCCTACAGCATGACGTTCTATACCCAACTCCCTACAGCATGACGTTCTATACCCAACTCCCTACAGCATGACGTTCTATACCCAACTCCCTACAGCATGACGTTCTATACCCAACTCCCTACAGCCTGACGTCCTGCCCAACTCCCTACAGCCTGATGTCCTGCCCAACTCCCTACAGCATGACGTCTTGCCCAACTCCCTACAGCCTGCCCAACTCCCTACAGCATGACGTCCTGCCCAACTCCCTACAGCATGACGTTCTATACCCAACTCCCTACAGCATGACGTTCTATACCCAACTCCCTACAGCATGACGTTCTATACCCAACTCCCTACAGCATGACGTTCTATACCCAACTCCCTACAGCCTGACGTCCTGCCCAACTCCCTACAGCCTGACATCCTGCCCAACTCCCTACAGCATGACGTCCTGCCCAACTCCCTACAGCATGACGTTCTGCCCAACTCCCTACAGTCTGACGTCCTGCCCAACTCCCTACAGCCTGACGTCCTGCCCAACTCCCTACAGCATGACGTCCTGCCCAACTCCCTACAGCCTGCCCAACTCCCTACAGCATGATGTCTTGCCCAACTCCCTACAGCATGACGTTCTATACCCAACTCCCTACAGCCTGACGTCCTGCCCAACTCCCTACAGCCTGACATCCTGCCCAACTCCCTACAGCCTGACGTCCTGCCCAACTCCCTACAGCATGACGTCCTGCCCAACTTCCTACAGCATGACGTGATCTTGCCCAACTCCCTACAGCCTGACGTTCTGCCCAACTCCCTACAGCCTGACGTCCTGCCCAACTCCCTACAGCCTGACGTCCTGCCCAACTCCCTACAGCATGACGTTCTATACCCAACTCCCTACAGCCTGACGTCCTGCCCAACTCCCTACAGCCTGACGTCCTGCCCAACTCCCTACAGCATGACGTCCTGCCCAACTTCCTACAGCATGACGTTCTATACCCAACTCCCTACAGCCTGACGTCCTGCCCAACTCCCTACAGCCTGACGTCCTGCCCAACTCCCTACAGCCTGACGTCCTGCCCAACTCCCTACAGCATGACGTCCTGCCCAACTCCCTACAGCCTGACGTTCTGCCCAACTCCCTACAGCATGACGTCCTGCCCAACTCCCTACAGCCTGACGTTCTATACCCAACTCCCTACAGCATGACGTTCTATACCCAACTCCCTACAGCATGACGTTCTATACCCAACTCCCTACAGCCTGACGTTCTATACCCAACTCCCTACAGCATGACGTTCTATACCCAACTCCCTACAGCCTGACGTCCTGCCCAACTCCCTACAGCATGACGTCCTGCCCAACTCTCTACAGCCTGACGTCCTGCCCAACTCCCTACAGCCTGACGTCCTGCCCAACTCCCTACAGCATGACGTCCTGCCCAACTTCCTACAGCCTGACGTTCTGCCCAACTCCCTACAGCCTGACGTTCTGCCCAACTCCCTACAGCATGACGTCCTGCCCAACTCCCTACAGCCTGACGTTCTGCCCAACTCCCTACAGCCTGACGTCCTGCCCAACTCCCTACAGCCTGACGTCCTGCCCAACTCCCTACAGCCTGACATCCTGCCCAACTCCCTACAGCATGACGTCCTGCCCAACTCCCTACAGCATGACGTTCTATACCCAACTCCTCGGAACCAAAGACCAAACCTCGTGCCATCAAACATTCAGATATTTCTATTAGACCTCTTTAAAGCTCACACACACAAACACAAACACAACCACACACACAACCACACACATATACACACGCTAGCAGGGACGCACACACACACACATAGAAGCACACACACTTCAAAGTGCACTAGGATAGGGCTGAATATAATCCCGTCTGAGAGAGAATGGGGATGGATTCCTCTTCAGTTCACTCACCAAGCACCTCATATATGTGGCCCACCACCTGGATCCATTAGGTAGAAGTAGAGACTTTTGCTTCTAATTCTGCTTTGAAAGTTGCTCAACTTGTAAACTCACTTTTTGAGAAATGTGAATGTTTTGCTCTCTAGTGAAGAGCTCGTTTTTTTTGTCTACACCCATTCAGCATCATTCACGCCCTCGTAAGTGTTTAGCCCCGCCCATCCAGCAACGTCCACGCCCTCTTAAGTGTTTATCCCCGCCCATCTCGTTTCGCTCTCGGAGTGTTCGGAGCACACACTAGACTCTCTGAACGATGATTTGTTTATCTCGGGATGACATGAAAACAGCCTAACCAGCTCTGCCGACAACAATTTCATTGCACTTTTTTGCAGATGTTTACTGACACCGGCCATATTCAACAGGTGTTGTACACACGTCACGTAACGTTAGCTAACGTGCCAGCCAGTCAACGTTAGCTAGTCAAACAATTAACAGTGCCAACAATTGCAATGCCACAGTGCTGGGAGCTAACCGACCATGTTCAATGTTAGCTAGCTAACATTAGTCTCTAACTAGAACAGCATACGGCTCTGGGATACGAATAATAACGTCAGCTAGGGAGCCAGCCAGCTAACGTTAGCTAGCTAGCTAACAGTACACTCTATCTTAACACATATAGCTAGCTAGCTAACAGTAGACTTTATCTTAAGACCTATAGCAATCTAGCTAACAGTACAATTTATCTTAAGACATATAGCTAGCTAGCTAACAGTAGACTTTATCTTAAGACATATAGCTAGCTAGCTAACAGTACACTTTATCTTAAGACATATAGTTAACTTGCTAACATTAGTCTCTAACTAGAACAGCACACGGCTCTGGGAAACAGATAATAACGTCAGCTAATGAGCCAAACCAGCTAACGCTAGCTAGCTAGCTAACAGTTCACTCTAGCTTAAGACATATAGCTAGCTAGCTAGGTAGACAACGTACCATCAGCTAATGAGCCAGCCAGCTAACGTTAGCTAGTTAAACAACAATGAACAGTGCCAACAATCCCACGGTGCTGGGAGCTAAACAACCATGTTCAATGCTAACTAACTAAAACAGCAAACGGCCCTGGGAAACAAGAGAGTACACTTTAGCTTGAAATGAAACGACGTTGTTAATACACACACAAATGTGCGCAAGCACACACACACACACACACACACCAAAGCATGCAAACACACACACACACACACACACACACACACACACGCACACACACACACACACACACACTCACACACACACGCACACATACACACACACACACACACACACACACACACACAGATATAATAGAAAATGTGACAGCTCAGAACACCACTTGTAAGGATGTCCAGGACACAGCACAGTATTGTCAGGTTTATCTGAGTGTCCATTTGCTACTCACAAAACCTCAGGACACCCCAAAGCACGGTAGGTGTGTATCTTCAAAATGTATGTACTCACCTAGAAGAGAGAGAAAGACACAGAGAGAGAGAGACAGAGAGAGAGAGGGAGAGAGAGAGACACAGAGAGAGAGAGAGAGAGAGAGAGACAGAGAGACACAGAGAGAGAGAGACATAGAGAGAGAGAGACAGAGAGAGAGACATAGAGGGAGAGAGAGAGAGAGAGAGAGAGACAGAGAGAGACAGAGAGAGAGAGAGAGAGAGAGACACATAGAGAGAGAGAGACACAGTGTGTTAATATAGTCCTAATTCACATCACTATAATTCAATCACAGAAATACCATACATCCAGTCATATTTATACGGGTGGATCCAGGTTCCCAGGAATCTAAACCTCTATCCTGGCGCAGCACCGCGCTCTACCAACTGAGATACAGACAACATTACATTCACCTTCCAATACATCAAGGTACTATAGTACAAACACACAATAAACTTTGTTCTGGTCATGTAAAGTGGCTTGGTACTGAGTTCTGGCTTGCAGTGGGCCAACAATAGCTGAGAGAGAAAGGCTAAGCTACACACACACACACACACACACACACACACACACACACACACACACACACACACACACACACACACACACACACACACACACACACACAGACACAGAGAGAGACACACACACACACACACACACACACACACACACACACAGAGAGAGAGAGAGAGGCTAAGCTACACACACACACACACACACACACACACACACACACACAGAGAGAAAGGCTAAGAGGGAAAGCTTTAGTAGCTCCATGGATGAAAGGAGCTTTGTTATCTGCAGTGTTGAAAACACACTCAAACAGTACATCCCTGCACAGTGGGAGAAATACAATCATATATCCCTGTGTGTGTGTGTGTGTGTGTGTGTGTGTGTGTGTGTGTGTGTGTGTGTGTGTGTGTGTGTGTGTGTGTGTGTGTGTGTGTGTGTGTGTGTGTGTGTGTGTGTGTGTGTGTGTGTGTGTGTGTGTGTGTGTGTGTGTGTGTGTGTCCAATCATACATCCTTCCTCACTAGAAGTATATTCTCCCAGATCAAAGCACCTAAAAGAAAACTCTGAGCTGCACCACCTAAAAACCCCTCTGTCTATATATATATATATCTATCTCTCTCTCTGCACCACCTAGAAACCCCTCTGTCTCTGTCTCTATATATATATATATATACCTAAAAACCTCTCTGTCTGTCTCTATATATATATATATATACCTAAAAACCTCTCTGTCTGTCTCTATATATATATATATATACCTAAAAACCTCTCTGTCTGTCTCTATATATATATATATATACCTAAAAACCTCTCTGTCTGTCTCTATATATATATATATATACCTAGAAACCCCTCTGTCTGTCTCTATATATATATATATATACCTAAAAACCTCTCTGTCTGTCTCTATATATATATATATATATACCTAAAAACCTCTCTGTCTGTCTCTATATATATATATATATACCTAAAAACCTCTCTGTATATATATATATATACTGTCTCTATATATATATATATATATACCTAGAAACCCCTCTGTCTGTCTCTATATATATATATATATATACCTAAAAACCTCTCTGTCTGTCTCTATATATATATATATATACCTAAAAACCTCTCTGTCTGTCTCTATATATATATATATATACCTAAAAACCTCTCTGTCTGTCTATATATATATATATATACCTAAAACTAAAAACTCTCTCTGTCTCTCTCTCTGTCTCTCTCTCTCTCTCTCTCTGTCTCTCTCTGTCTCTCTCTCTCTCTCTGTCTCTCTCTGTCTCTCTCTCTGTCTCTCTGTCTCTCTCTCTGTCTCTCTCTGTCTATATCTGTCTCTCTCTCTGTCTCTCTCTATATATATATACTCTGTCTCTCTGTCTATATCTCTCTCTCTCTGTCTCTATCTCTGTCTCTCTCTCTCTCTCTGTCTCTCTCTCTCTCTGTCTCTCTCTCTCTCTCTCTCTCTCTCTGTCTCTCTCTCTCTCTCTCTCTCTCTCTCTGTCTCTCTGTCTCTCTGTCTCTGTCTCTCTCTCTCTCTCTCTCTCTGTCTCTCTCTCTCTCTCTCTCTCTCTCTCTCTCTCTCTCTCTCTCTCTCCTCTTCATCTCTCTGTCTCTCTCTCTCTGTCTCTCTCTCTCTCTCTCTCTCTCTGTCTCTCTGTCTCTCTCTCTCTGTCTCTCTCTCTCTCTCTCTCTCTGTCTCTCTCTCTCTCTCTCTCTCTCTCTCTCTCTCTCTCTGTCTCTATATGTATGTATATGTGTATATATAGTATATATATATATGTATATGTATATAGTGATGTATATTAATGTATGTAATAATATGTAATAAGTATATATATAATATGATGTGTATATGTGATGTATATATATATGTATGTATATATATATATGATGTATATATGTGATATATATGTATATGTATATATATATATGTATATATGTGATATATATATATAATAATATGTGATGTATATGTATATATGATATATGTATGATGTATATATATATATATATGTGATGTATATATATGTATATATGATATATATGCGTGTATATGTGTATATGTGATATATATATGTGATGTATAATAATATATGATATGTGCATGTGCATATGTGTATAATATGTATATGTGATATGTATGTACCTGGCATGTAATAGCATTAATGTATATGTATATATGTATATATATGCTTGGTGATGTATGACGTGTATGTGACGTGTGCATGTATGTATATGTAACATGTGTATGTAGTATACATATGTGTGCAACATTATTATGTCATGTCTGTGATGTATGTGGCGCGTGTATGTAGTTATTAATAACGTGTGTATGTGATAGTAGCCATGTGTATGTAGTGTGTGATATGTGACGGTGTGCGCGTGTGTGTGCGTGTAACGGGTGTGTGACAGCGTGTGTTGATAACGTGTGATGTGATGTGTGTCGTGATGTGTGCCGAATTGATAGCCTTCAGCAATGTGTGATATGGTGTGTGTGCGATGTGATGCAATATGAGTGTGTGTGCGTGTATGAGACAATGTGTGATAGTGTGGCATGGTGTGATGTGGGTAGCGGTAACGTGTAATGATGTGTGTGGCGTAGTGATGTGTAGTGTGTGTGTGAGTGATAGCGTTATTAGCGACAATAGCGATGTAATATGAGTGTGGGTAATATGCGTGTCATGGTAATAATAACGTGTGTGTGATGTGCATTGTATAGTGATGTAATATGTATGTATGTGTATATGTGATATGCTGATAATATGTATATGACATAGCATATATATATGTGTATGCTTGCAGTGTAATATTATATATGTGTGTATATGTATATATGCGATGGCAAAGTGTGTATGTGATGTGACTGTATGTGCATTAACATGTAGTGTATATCCCGTGTGTGATGTGTGTAGTGTATGCGTGTAACAACGTGTTAATATGTGCTGTGTAGTGTAGTATAATATGTATATGATATGTGATGTACTGAGTGATGTGCGTATGTGTGTGATATAGCGTGATATGGCAATGTTAGCGGTATGCTGACATGCCATGATGTGTGTGTAGTGTGTGTGTGTGTGTGTGTGTGTGTGTGTGTGTGGTGTGTGTGGTGGTGTGTGTGTGTGTGTGTATGTGTGATGTGTGGGTGTATGTTATTAATGTGTGTGTAGTGTGTGTAATAACTGTGTATGTGTGTGTGTGTGTGTGTGTAGTGTGATGTGTATGTGTGTGTGTGTGTGTGTAT
>NC_088414.1:46628111-46645611 GCF_034236695.1 Oncorhynchus nerka
CTGTGTGTGTGTGTGTGTAGTGCGTGTAATATGTATATGTGGTGTATGTAACATAATAATAATAATATGCTGTGTTGTGTCGTGTGTCTGTGCCTGTCATAGATATATATATATGTATATATATATATATATATAGATATATGTATCATATTATATGTCAATATGTATCATGCTATGTCTATATGCGTGTTGTGTGTCTCATATAGATATATAATGTCTGTCTGCTGTGTGTGTGTGTGTGTCTGCTGTATGTCTTGAATATGTAGATATATGTGAATGTATATATGCTTAGACAATATATGTCTGTGTGTGTGTGATGTGGTGTGTATCATATATATATGTCTGTGTGTGTGATGTGTATATATATATATATAGATATATGTATACATGTATTAATAGCTGTGTGTGTATGTGTGTGTGATATATGTGTGTGTACTGTGATGGCATGTATCTTACCATCATAGTATTAATAAATGCGTGTGTGTCGTGTGTGTGCGATTATATATGTCTGTCTCTCTCTCTCTCTATATATATATATATATATATATGTCTGTCTCTCTCAATTCAATTTCAATTCAAGGGCTTTATTGGCATGGGAAACATGTGTTAACATTGCCAAAGCAAGTGAGGTAGATAATATATAAAGTGAAATAAACAAAAAAAATGAACAGTAAACATTACACATACAGAAGTTTCAAAACAATAAAGACATTACAAATGTCATATTATATATATACAGTGTTTTAACAATGTACAAATGGTTAAAGGACACAAGATAAAATAAATAAGCATAAATATGGGTTGTATTTACAATGGTGTGTGTTCTTCACTGGTTGCCCTTTTCTCGTGGCAACAGGTCACAAATCTTGCTGCTGTGATGCACACTGTGGAATTTCACCCAGTAGATACAATAGCAAGGCTATACTCACTGAGTCTGTACATAGTCAAAGCTTTCCTTAATTTTGGGTCAGTCACAGTGGTCAGGTATTCTGCCGCTGTGTACTCTCTCTCTCTCTCTATATATATATATATATATATATATATATGTCTGTCTCTCTCTCTATATATATGTCTGTCTGTCTGTCTGTCTGTCTGTCTGTCTGTCTCTCTCTCTCTCTCTCTCTCTCTCTCTCTCTCTCTCTCTCTCTATATATATATATATGTCTGTCTCTCTCTCTCTCTCTCTCTCTATATATATATATATATATATGTCTGTCTCTCTCTCTATATATATATATGTCTGTCTGTCTGTCTGTCTGTCTGTCTGTCTGTCTGTCTGTCTGTCTGTCTGTCTGTCTGTCTGTCTGTCTGTCTGTCTGTCTGTCTGTCTGTCTGTCTGTCTGTCTGTCTGTCTGTCTGTCTGTCTGTCTGTCTCTCTCTCTCTCTCTCTCTCTCTCTCTATATATATATATATATATATGCCTGTCACTCTCTCTCTCTCTCTATATATATATATATATATATATATATGTCTGTCTCTCTCTCTCTCTCAGAAAATCACATTGTAGGATTTTTAATGAATTTATTTGCAAATTATGGTGGAAAATAAGTATTTGGTCAATAACAAAAGTTTATCTCAATACTTTGTTATATACCCTTTGTTGGCAATGACAGAGGTCAAACGTTTTCTGTAAGTCTTCAGAAGGTTTTCACACACTGTTGCTGGTATTTTGGCCCATTCTTCCATGCAGATCTCCTCTAGAGCAGTGATGTTTTGGGGCTGTTGCTGGGCAACACGGACTTTCAACTCCCTCCAAAGATTTTCTATGGGGTTGAGATCTGGAGACGGGCTAGGCCACTCCAGGACCTTGAAATGCTTCTTACGAAGCCACTCCTTCGTTGTCCGGGCGGTGTGTTTGGGATCATTGTCATGCTGAAAGACCCAGCCACGTTTCATCTTCAATGCCCTTGCTGATGGAAGGTTTTTCACTCAAAATCTCGATACATGGCCCCATTCATTCTTTCCTTTACACGGATCAGTCGTCCTGGTCCCTTTGCAGAAAAACAGCCCCAAAGCATGATGTTTCCACCCCCATGCTTCACAGTAGGTATGGTGTTCTTTGGATGCAACTCAGCATTCTTTGTCCTCCAAACACAACGAGTTGAGTTTTTACCAAAAAGTTATATTTTGGTTTCATCTGACCATATGACATTATCCCAATCTTCTTCTGGATCATCCAAATGCTCTCTAGCAAACTTCAGACGGGCCTGGACATGTACTGGCCTAAGCAGGGGGACACGTCTGGCCCTGCAGGATTTGAGTTCCTGGCGGCGTAGTGTGTTACGGATGGTAGGCTTTGTTACTTTGGTCCCAGCTCTCTGCAGGTCATTCACTAGGTCCCCCGTGTGGTTCTGGGATTTTTGCTCACCGTTCTTGTGATCATTTTGAACCCACGGGGTGAGATCTTGCGTGGAGCCCCAGATCAAGGGAGATTATCAGTGGTCTTGTATGTCATCCATTTCCTAATAATTGCTCCCACAGTTGATTTCTTCAAACCAAGCTACTTACCTATTGCAGATTCAGTCTTCCCAGCCTGGTGCATTACATTTACATTTAAGTCATTTAGCAGACGCTCTTATCCAGAGCGACTTACAAATTGGTGCATTCACCTTATGACATCCAGTGGAACAGCCACTTTACAATAGTGCATCTAAATCTTTTAAGGGGGGGGGGGGGGGTGCAGGTCTACAATTTTGTTTCTGGTGTCCTTTGACAGCTCTTTGGTCTTGGCCATAGTGGAGTTTGGAGTGTGACTGTTTGAGGTTGTGGACAGGTGTCTTTTATGCTGATAACAGGTTCAAACAGGTGCCATTAATACAGGTAACGAGTGGAGGACAGAGGAGCCTCTTAAAGAAGAAGTTACACAAATCTTGCTTGTTTGTAGGTGACCAAATACTTATTTTCCACCATAATTTGCAAATAAATTCATTAAAAAATCCTACAATGTGATTTTCTGGATTTTTTTTCCTAATTTTGTCTGTCATAGTTGAAGTGTATCTATGATGAAAATTACAGGCCTCTCTCATCTTTTTAAGTGGGAGAACTTGCACAATTGGTGGCTGACTAAATAATTGTTTGCCCCACTGTATACGTCTCTCTGTCTCTCTCTGTCTCTCTGTGTAAATATATACAGTATTGATGAGTCCTAAAGAACAGAGGTAAAAGTCAAGCAGCGTCACATGCTGAGAGAAGAATAGAAGAGAAAGATAACAGAGGGATTTCAAGCTTGTCCCGGTGAAAAAAATCTAGAACTGATCTCATGGTCCTTGCTATAACATCCATCTAGGAGACGTGGGGTATGTGAGTCTGTAAGGCTGTAGACAACAAGAAAGCCCAGATAGAGACAACCTCTAACAACAGCCGAGAACTTCAGTTGGCCTCCATACAGTGATGTAAGCATAGACATAGAAAATATATACAACAGGCCTTCCCAATTCAAATGACATGTCTATGGATGGAACAGCCAGAGTCAGTCATGGGCTGGAGGAAAAAGTCAGAGCTGAATCCAACCTGTTTCTAACCTGTTTCCAACCTGTTTCCAACCTGTTTCCAACTTGTTTCCAACCTGTTTCCAACTTGTTTCCAACCTGTTTCTAACCTGTTTCCAACTTGTTTCCAACCTGTTTCCAAACTGTTTCTAACCTGTTTCTAACCTGTTTCCAACTTGTTTCCAACCTGTTTCTAACCTGTTTACAACATGTTTCCAACCTGTTTCCAACTTGTTTCCAACTTGTTTCTAACCTGTTTCCAACTTCTTTCCAACCTGTTTCCAAACTGTTTCTAACCTGTTTCTAACCTGTTTCCAACCTGTTTCCAACCTGTTTCCAAACTGTTTCTAACCTGTTTCCAACATGTTTCCAACCTGTTTCCAACTTGTTTCCAACTTGTTTCTAACCTGTTTCCAACTTCTTTCCAACCTGTTTCCAAACTGTTTCTAACCTGTTTCTAACCTGTTTCCAACCTGTTTCCAACCTGTTTCCAAACTGTTTCTAACCTTTTTCCAACTTGTTTCCAAACTGTTTCTAACCTGTTTCCAACCTGTTTCTAACCTGTTTCTAAACTGTTTCTAACCTGTTTCCAACCTGTTTCCAACCTGTTTCTAACCTGTTTCCAACCTTTTCCAACTTGTTTCCAACCTGTTTCTAACCTGTTTCTAAACTGTTTCTAACCTGTTTCCAACTTGTTTCCAAACTGTTTCTAACCTGTTTCCAACTTGTTTCCAACCTGTTTCCAACCTGTTTCCAAACTGTTTCTAACCTGTTTCCAACTTGTTTCCAACCTGTTTCCAACTTGTTTCCAACCTGTTTCCAAACTGTTTCTAACCTGTTTCTAACCTGTTTCCAACCTTTTCCAACTTGTTTCCAACCTGTTTCTAACCTGTTTCTAAACTGTTTCTAACCTGTTTCCAACCTGTTTCCAACCTGTTTCCAACTTGTTTCCAACCTGTTTCCAACTTGTTTCCAACCTGTTTCCAAACTGTTTCTAACCTGTTTCCAACTTGTTTCCAACCTGTTTCCAAACTGTTTCCAATTTGTTTCCAACCTGTTTCCAAACTGTTTCTAACCTGTTTCCAACCTGTTTCCAACTTGTTTCCAACCTGTTTCTAACCTGTTTCCAACTTGTTTCCAACTTGTTTCTAACCTGTTTCCAACTTGTTTCTAACCTGTTTCTAACCTGTTTCCAACCTGTTTCCAACCTGTTTCTAACCTGTTTCCAAACTGTTTCTAACCTGTTTCCAACCTGTTTCTAACCTGTTTCCAACTTGTCTGTGGAACTTGTTCAGTTTATGTCTCAGTTGTTGAATCTTGTTATGTTCATACAAATATTTACACATGTTAAGTTTGCTGAAAATAAACCCAATTTACAGTGAGAGGACGATACTTTTTTTGCTGAATTTATATACAGGCATTACCAGTACCTGATCATGGCTATATACAGGAAGTACTAGGTAATATCATGACTATATACAGGAAGTACCAGGTAATAGCATGACTATATACAGGAAGTACCAGGTAATAACACAGGTATGAGGTAATAACATGGGAATGAGGTATTTGAGGTAGATATGTACTGTAGATGGGAGAACCTTCCAGAAGGACAACCATCACTACAGCACTCCACCAATCAGGCCTTTATGGTAGAGCGACCAGACGGAAGCCACTCCTCAGTAAAAGGCACATGACAGCCCGCTTGGAGTTTGCCAAAAGGCCCTTAAAGGACTCTCAGACCATGAGAAACAAGATTATCTGGTCTGATGAAACCAAGTTTTAATTATTTGGCCTGAATGCCAAGCCTCACTTCTGGAGGAAACCTGGCACCATCCCTACGGTGAATCATGGTGGTGGCAGGTGTTAACAGCATCATGTTGTGGGGATGTTTTTCAGCGGCAGGGACTGAGAGACTAGTCAGAGAGATCATTGATGAAAAGCTCAGACTAGGGTGAAGCACAAAGCCAAGTCAACGCAGGAGTGGCTTCGGGACAAGTCCCTGAATGTCCTTGAGTGGGCCAGCAAGAGCCTGGACTTGAACCCGATCGAACGTCTCTGAGGAGACCTGAAAATAGCTGTGCAGAGACGCTCCTCATCCAACCTGACAGAGCTTGAGAGGATCTGCAGAGAAGAATTAGGAGAAACTCCCCAAATACAGGTGTGCCAAGCTTGTAGCGTCATACCCAAGAAGACTCCAGGCTGTAATCACTGCCAAAGGCCCTTCAACAGTTCTACAAAAGTGTGTTTGCTTCGTCATTATATAAAGAAAATCCCTTGAATGAGTAGGTGTGTCCATGAAGGCAGGGTAAAGTGACTAGGCATCAGGATAGATAATAATAAGGTATTTGAGGTAGATATGTACATGAAGGCAGGGTAAAGTGACTAGGCATCAGGATAGATAATAATAAGGTATTAGAGGTAGATATGTACATGAAGGCAGGGTAAAGTGACTAGGCATCAGGATAGATAAAATAAGGTATTAGAGGTAGATATGTACATGAAGGTAGATATGTACATGGCAGGGTAAAGTGACTAGACATCAGGATAGATAATAATAAGGTATTAGAGGTAGATATGTACATGATAGGGTATAATAGGCATCAGGATAGATTATTTGATGAGGAAGGCAGGGTAAAGTGACTAGGCATCAGGATAGATAATAATAAGGAGGTAGATATGTACATGAAGGCAGGGTAAAGTGACTAGGCATCAGGATAGATAATAATAATATGGTATTTGAGGTAGATATGTACATGAAGGCAGGGTAACTAGTGATCAGGAGGCATCAGGATAGACCATAAGGTATTTGAGGTAGATATTTACATGAAGGCAGGGTAAAGTGACTAGGCATCAGGATAGATAAGGTATTTGAGGTAGATATGTACATGACGGCAGGGTAAAGTGACTAGGCATCAGGATAGATAATAATAAGGTATTAGAGGTAGATATTTACATGAAGGCAGGGTAAAGTGACTAGGCATCAGGATAGATAAGGTATTTGAGGTAGATATGTACATGACGGCAGGGTAAAGTGACTAGGCATCAGGATAGATAATAATAAGGTATTAGAGGTAGATATGTACATGAAGGCAGGGTAAAGTGACTAGGCATCAGGATAGATAAGGTATTTGAGGTAGATATGTACATGAAGGCAGGGTAAAGTGACTAGACATCAGGATAGATAATAATAAGGTATTTGAGGTAGATATGTACATGAAGGCAGGGTAAAGTGACTAGGCATCAGGATAGATAATAATAAGTTGAGGTAGATATGTACATGAATGCAGGGTAAAGTGACCAGGCATCAGGATAGATAATAATAAGGTATTTGAGGTAGATATGTACATGAAGGCAGGGTAAAGTGACTAGGCATCAGGATAGATAAGGTATTTGAGGTAGATATGTACATGACGGCAGGGTAAAGTGACTAGGCATCAGGATAGATAATAATAAGGTATTGAGGTAGATATGTACATGAAGGCAGGGTAAAGTGACTAGGCATCAGGATTAGATAGATATGTAAGAAGTATTGATAGATAATAATAAGTATTTGATATGTACATGAAGGCAGGGTAAAGTGACTAGGCATCAGGATAGATAATAAGGATTTGAGATAACATGAAGGCAGGGTAAAGTGAATAGACATCAGGATAGATAATAATAAGGTATTTGAGGTAGATATGTACATGAAGGCAGGGTAAAGTGACTAGGCATCAGGATAGATAATAATAAGGTATTTGAGGTAGATATGTACATGAAGGCAGGGTAAAGTGACTAGGCATCAGGATAGATAATAATAAGGTATTTGAGGTAGATATGTACATGAAGGCAGGGTAAAGTGACTAGGTATCAGGATAGATAATAATAAGGTATTAGAGGTAGATATGTACATGAAGGCAGGGTAAAGTGACAGGCATCAGGATAGATAATAATAAGGTATTTGAGGTAGATATGTACATGAAGGCAGGGTAAAGTGACTAGACATCAGGATAGATAATAATAAGGTAAAGTGACTGATAGATAATAATAAGTTGAGGTAGATATGTACATGAAGGCAGGGTAAAGTGACTAGGCATCAGGATAGATAATAATAAGGTATTTGAGGTAGATATGTACATGAAGGCAGGGTAAAGTGACTAGGCATCAGGATAGATAATAATACGGTATTTGAGGTAGATATGTACATGAATGCAGGGTAAAGTGACCAGGCATCAGGATAGATAATAATAAGGTATTTGAGGTAGATATGTACATGAATGCAGGGTAAAGTGACCAGGCATCAGGATAGATAATAATAAGGTATTTGAGGTAGATATGTACATGAAGGCAGGGTAAAGTGACATCAGGATAGATAATAATAAGGTATTAGAGGTAGATATGTACATGAAGGCAGGGTAAAGTGACTAGGCATCAGGATAGATAATAATAAGGTATTTGAGGTAGATATGTACATGAAGGCAGGGTAAAGTGACTAGACATCAGGATAGATAAGGTATTTGAGGTAGATATGTACATGAAGGTAGACTGACTAGGCATCAGGATAGATAATAATAAGGTATTTGAGGTAGGTACTAGTATAACGATCTGATTGTTCTAGAATGTTACTCAGTGTTCTAGAATGTTCCTCAGTGTTGTAGAATGCTCCCCAATCACACTGTTGTAGAATGTTCCTCAATAACTGTTCTAGAATGTTCCTCAGTGTTCTAGAATACGTATATGGAATGTGTGTGTGTGTGTGTGTGTGTGTGTGTGTGTGTGTGTGTGTGTGTGTGTGTGTGTGTGTGTGTGTGTGTGTGTGTGTGTGTGTGTGTGTGTGTGTGTGTGTGTGTTTTATGTGGTGTTTTATGTGTGAGTGTCAGTGCATTATGTGTGAGTGTCAGTGCATTATGTGAGTGAGTGAGTGGTGAGTGAGTGAGTGGTGAGTGAGTGGTGGTGGTGGTGAGTGAGTGAGTGAGTGAGTGAGTGAGTGAGTGAGTGAGTGAGTGAGTGAGTGAGTGAGTGAGTGAGTGAGCACGAAGACAGTGCAAAACAGGGTCAATGCAGATGAGTTAAATTTAAACTGGCAAATCTAAACCGTTACATATCACCACCGAGATAATTGATGTTTAAAGAATTCCCGGCCTCCACAGCGGTCCAAGGCACCGCATCACAGTGCTGAGGCGTAATTACAGCCTGGGGTTCGATCCCAGGTTGTGTCACAGCTGGACATTACTGAGAGCTGTGGTGAAAAATTGGGTCAGTACAGCCTGGGTTAGAAGAGTGTAGGATCGGCTCATTGTGTTCTAGAGACTCCTTCCAGAGGGCGCCTGGAAGCTGACCGAGGTAGACAGTTCAACAGTGTTTTCTAGAGACTCCTTCCAGAGGGCTCCTGGAAGCTGACCGAGGTAGACAGTTCAACAGTGTTTTCTAGAGACTCCTTCCAGAGGGCGCCTGGAAGCTGACCGAGGTAGACAGTTCAACAGTGTTTTCTAGAGACTCCTTCCAGAGGGCGCCTGGAAGCTGACCGAGGTAGACAGTTCAACAGTGTTTTCTAGAGACTCCTTCCAGAGGGCTCCTGGAAGCTGACCGATGTAGACAGTTCAACAGTGTTTTCTAGAGACTCCTTCCAGAGGGCTCCTGGAAGCTGACCGAGGTAGACAGTTCAACAGTGTTTTCTAGAGACTCCTTCCAGAGGGCTCCTGGAAGCTGACCGAGGTAGACAGTTCAACAGTGTTTTCTAGAGACTCCTTCCAGAGGGCGCCTGGAAGCTGACCGAGGTAGACAGTTCAACAGTGTTTTCTAGAGACTCCTTCCAGAGGGCGCCTGGAAGCTGACCGAGGTAGACAGTTCAACAGTGTTTTCTAGAGACTCCTTCCAGAGGGTGCCTGGAAGCTGACCGAGGTAGACAGTCCAGCAGTGTTTTCTAGAGACTCCTTCCAGAGGGCTCCTGGAAGCTGACCGAGGTAGACAGTTCAACAGTGTTTTCTAGAGACTCCTTCCAGAGGGCGCCTGGAAGCTGACCGAGCTAGACAGTTCAACAGTGTTTTCTAGAGACTCCTTCCAGTGGGCTCCTGGAAGCTGACCGAGGTAGACAGTTCAACAGTGTTTTCTAGAGACTCCTTCCAGAGGGCGCCTGGAAGCTGACCGAGGTAGACAGTTCAACAGTGTTTTCTAGAGACTCCTTCCAGAGGTCTCCTGGAAGCTGACCGAGGTAGACAGTTCAACAGTGTTTTCTAGAGACTCCTTCCAGAGGGCTCCTGGAAGCTGACCGAGGTAGACAGTTCAACAGTGTTTTCTAGAGACTCCTTCTAGAGGGCGCCTGGAAGCTGACCGAGGTAGACAGTTCAACAGTGTTTTCTAGAGACTCCTTCCAGAGGGCTCCTGGAAGCTGGCCCGAGGTAGACAGTTCAACAGTGTTTTCTAGAGACTCCTTCCAGAGGGCTCCTGGAAGCTGACCGAGGTAGACAGTTCAACAGTGTTTTCTAGAGACTCCTTCCAGAGGGCGCCTGGAAGCTGACCGAGGTAGACAGTCCAACAGTGTTTCCTCCAAACACATTGGTTTGTCTGACTTGCGGGTTAAGCGAGCAGTGTGATAAGAAGCAGCACGGCTTGGCATGTTTACGTAACGATCTTCAAGTCTCTCCATCCTGTTGGTGGAGTTTACGAGCAACTAGGTCTCACAGTATCACGTCCAAATTGCACTTTTCATCCATTTTTTCCTCAAACGTCAAATTTCTAAGTGTTTTAAGGTGAAGTTGAGGCATTAACTCAACATTTTTAACGTTTTAAGTGTAGGTGTTATTAGGTCCATAATCTTAAGGTTAGGCATTAACTCTGAAAGGTTAAGGTAAAGGTTAAGGTTTGGGATAGGCTTACAACAAAAATATCAAAAACAGCTTTGAAGACTGAAGACAAGGCTGATCTATAGACTATAGAAGACTGAAGACAAGGCTGATCTATAGACTATAGAATACTGAAGACAAGGCTGATCTATAGACTATAGAAGACTGAAGACAAGGCTGATCTATAGACTATAGAAGACTGAAGACAAGGCTGATCTATAGACTATAGAAGACTGAAGACAAGGCTGATCTATAGACTATAGAATACTGAAGACAAGGCTGATCTATAGACTATAGAATACTGAAGACAAGGCTGATCTATAGACTATAGAATACTGAAGACAAGGCTGATCTATAGACTATAGAAGACAGGCTTAATCTTCTCTGAAGTTGACATACTAGAGGCTCACACTCATTCTCCCTCCCTCCCTCTCTCTCTCTCTCTCTCTCTCCCTCTCTCTCAACCATGTATTTCTCTCTCTCTCTCCCTCTTTCTCTCTCTCTCTCTTTCTCTCCCTGTCTCTCCCTCTCCCTCTTTCTCTCTCTCTCTTTCTCTCCCTGTCTCTCCCTCTCCCTCTTTCTCTCTCTCTCTCCCTCTCTCTCTCAACCATGTATTTCTCTCTATTTCTCCATATCCATCTTCGGGTTCTCTCTCTGTTGCTTTCTCTCTCAAATTTTCTATTATAAAATTGTTCAGTTTAATTCAAGAGGCTGTGTTAGCATGAGAAACCTATGTTTACATTACCAAAGCAAGGGAGACATACTGTATACAGTAAACAGCACACTAAAATCCTCCCTCCCTCTCCCATTCTCTACCTCCCTCCCTCTCCCATTCTCTCCCTCCCTCTCACATTCTCTCCCTCCCTCCCTCCCTCCATCTCCCATTCTCTCCCTCCCTCTCTCCTTCCCTCACTCCCTCCCTTGCTCCCCCCGTCCCTCCCTCTCCCATTCTCTCCCTCCCTCCCTCTCTCCCTCTCTCCCTCCCTCCCTCTCCCATTCTCTCCCTCCCTCGACCCACCCTCCCTCCCTCCCCCTTCCTCCCTCTCCCATTCTCTCCTCCTCTCCCATTCTCTCCCTCCCTCGACCCACCCTCCCTCCCTCCCTCCCCCTTCCTCCCTCTCCCATTCTCTCCCTCCCTCCCTCCATCTCCCATTCTCTCCCTCCCTCCCTCACTCCTCCTCGCTCCCCCCGTCCCTCCTCCCTCTCCCATTCTCTCCCTCCCTCCATCTCCCATTCTCTCCTCCCTCTCTCCCTCCCTCGCTCCCCGTCCCTCCCTCCCTCTCCCATTCTCTCCCCCTCCCTCCCTCTCTCCCTCCCTCCCTCCCTCCCTCGCTCCCCGTCCCTCCCTCCTCTCCCATTCTCTCCCTCCCTTGACCCACCCTCCCTCCCTCCCCCTTCCTCCCTCTCCCATTCTCTCCTCCCTCTCCCATTCTCTCCCTCCCTCGACCCACCCTCCCTCCCTCCCTCCCCCCTTCCTCCCTCTCCCATTCTCTCCCTCCCTCCCTCCATCTCCCATTCTCTCCCTCCCTCCCCTCCTCCCTCGCTCCCCCCGTCCCTCCCTCCCTCTCCCATTCTCTCCCTCCCTCCCTCCCTCCCTCGACCCACCTCCCTCCCTCCCCCTTCCTCCCTCTCCCATTCTCTCCCTCCCTCCCTCCCTCCCTCCCTCCCTCGACCCACCCTCCCTCCCTCCCCCTTCCTCCCTCTCCCATTCTCTCCCTCCCTCTCCCATTCCCTCTCTCCCTCTCCCTCCCTCCATCTCCCATTCTCTCCCTCCCTCACTCCCTCCCTCACTCCCCGTCCCTCCCTCCCTCTCCCATTCTCTCCCTCCCTCCCTCCCCTCACCCACCCTCCCTCCCTCCCCCTTCCTCCCTCTCCCATTCTCTCCCTCCCTCCATCCCTCGACCCACCCTCCCTCCCTCCCCCTTCCTCCCTCTCCCATTCTCTTCCTCCCTCTCCCATTCTCTCCCTCCATCTCCCATTCTCTCCCTCCCTCCCTCCCTCGACCCACCCTCCCTCCCTCCCTCTTCCTCCCTCTCCCATTCTCTCCCTCCCTCTCCCATTCCCTCTCTCCTTCTCCCCCCTCCCTCCCTCCATCTCCCATTCTCTCCCTCCCTCACCCATTCTCTCCCTCCCTCTCCCATTCCCTCTCTCCCTCCTCCCTCCATCTCCCTCTTTCCCTCTCCCCTCCCTCCCTCCTTCCATCTCCCTCTCCCCCTCTCCCTCTCTCTCTCTAGATGTTGATAGTTACACAAATAGACATACAGGCAGTCATACTAATGTGATATGGCTGGTGGAGAAGCTTATTTGCATACACTGGCACACTTAGCCAACCAGACAGCCCCTGGCATGCTGACCTCGGTCAGGTTGCCCTGGCAACACACCCTCAGCCCAACTGCCCCTTTCCATTAGCTGCAGGTCTTTCAAATGAGCTGTTCTACACATCTAAAAATGGCAGGTGTACCCCCCAGGGACAGGAGGTCAGACTGCCATGGGTTAGGCCACTATATATGGAATAGGACTCAAAAGTAAAGTACTTTATAGGGAATGTGGTTAAAATGTGTGTACTATACACTATACAGTACAGTGTACCCTATACAGTACAATATACTGTACTCTATACAGTAAACTATACAGTACACTATCCTGTACACTATACAGTACATTATACATTACTCTATACAGTACCCTATACAGTACACTATCGTGTACACTATACAGTACATTATACAGTACACGATACAGTACACTATACAGTACATTATACAGTACACTATGCTGTACACTATACAGTACATTATACAGTACACTATCCTGTACATTATATAGTACATTATACAGTACACTATGCTGTACACTATACAGTACATTATACAGTACACTATACAGTACATTATACAGTACACTATATAGTACACTATACTGTACACCATACAGTACATTATACAGTACACTATGCTGTACACTATACAGTACACTATACTGTACATTATATAGTACATTATACAGTACACTATGCTGTACACTATACAGTACATTATACAGTACACTATGCTGTACACTATACAGTACATTATACAGTACACTATGCTGTACACTATACAGTACATTATACAGTACACTATCCTGTACACTATACAGTACACTATACACTATACAGTACACTATACTGTACACTATACTGTACACTATACAGTACACTATACAGTACATTATACAGTACATTGTACAGTACACTATACTGTACACTATACAGTACACTATACTGTACACTATACATTACAGTTTTACAGCACCTACTCATACTATACTGTACACTATACAGTACACTAGACAGTACACTAGACAGTACACTAAGTTTTACAGCACCTACTCATACTATACAGTACACTATACAGTACACTAGACAGTACACTAAGTTTTACAGCACCTACTCATACTATACAGTACACTAGACAGTACAATACGTTTTACAGCACCTACTCATACTATACAGTACACTAGACAGTACACTAAGTTTTACAGCACCTACTCATACTATACAGTACACTAGACAGTACACTAGACAGTACACTATACAGTACACTAGACAGTACACTATACAGTACACTAGACAGTACACTATACAGTACACTAGACAGTACACTAGACAGTACACTATACAGTACACTAGACAGTACACTATACAGTACACTATACAGTACACTATAGAGTACACTATACAGTACACTAGACAGTACACTAAGTTTTACAGCACCTACTCATACTATACAGTACACTAGACAGTACACTATACAGTACACTAGACAGTACACTAGACAGTACACTATACAGTACACTAGACAGTACACTAGACAGTACACTATACAGTACACTAGACAGTGCACTAGACAGTACACTAGACAGTACATTATACAGTACACTAGACAGTACACTAGACAGTACACTAGACAGTACACTAGACAGTACACTATAAGGTACACTAGACAGTACACTAGACAGTTTTACAGCACCTACTCATACTATACAGTACTATACAGTACACTAGACAGTACACTAGACAGTACACTATAAGGTACACTAGACAGTACACTAGACAGTACACTATACATTACTCTATACAGTACACTATACTGTACACTATACTGTACACTATACAGTACACTATACAGTACATTATACAGTACATTGTACAGTACACTATACAGTACACTAGACAGTACACTATACAGTACACTAGACAGTACACTAGACAGTACACTAGACAGTACACTGTACAGTACATTGTACAGTACACTAGACAGTACACTAGACAGTACACTATACAGTACACTATACAGTACACTAGACAGTACACTATACAGTACATTATACAGTACACTAGACAGTACACTAGACAGTACACTATACAGTACACTAGACAGTACACTATACAGTACATTGTACAGTACACTATACAGTACACTATACAGTACACTAGACAGTACACTATACAGTACACTAGACAGTACACTAGACAGTACACTATACAGTACACTAGACAGTACACTAGACAGTACACTAGACAGTACATTGTACAGTACACTAGACAGTACACTATACAGTACACTATACAGTACACTAGACAGTACACTATACAGTACACTATACAGTACATTATACAGTACACTAGACAGTACACTATACAGTACATTATACAGTACACTAGACAGTACACTAGACAGTACACTATACAGTACACTAGACAGTACACTAGACAGTACATTATACAGTACACTATACAGTACACTAGACAGTACACTAGACAGTACATTATACAGTACACTAGACAGTACACTATACAGTACACTAGACAGTACACTAGACAGTACACTATACAGTACACTAGACAGTACACTATACAGTACACTATACAGTACATTATACAGTACACTAGACAGTACACTATACAGTACATTATACAGTACACTAGACAGTACACTAGACAGTACACTAGACAGTACACTATACAGTACACTACTGACAAGAGTATTTTCCTCCATTTTATATTTTCTTTACATATTTCTTTATATTCTTGATAGTGAATGTTAAATATAATCTTCAACCAAAACCAAAATATTAGATAAAGGGAAACGGAGTTTACAAATGAAAATAAAACATTGATACATATTTTTATTTATTTAATTATGCAACACCCAAATTCCCCATGTTTGAAAAATGGCATTACAACCGTTACACAATATATACATATACACATATACAGAGTTGAATGATATATACAGTCAAAAGTTTTACCTGGTCATTCAACGGCTTTTCTTTATTTTTTTAACTATTTTCTACATTGTAGAATAATAATAGACATCACAACTATGAAATAACACATATGGAATCATGTAGTAACCAAAAAAAAAAAAACATTAACTTCATATGGCTGCAGGGGGCAGTATTGAGTAGCTTGGATGAAAAGGTCTCCATTTGTATACGGCCTTCTCCTCAGTCTCAGTTGCTAATATATGCATATTATTATTATTATTGGATAGAAAATACTCTAAAGTTATCCAAACTGTCAAAATATGGTCTGCGAGTAGAACAGAACTGATATTGCAGGCGAAACCCTGAGGAAAATCAAAACAGGAAGTGGCTTCTATTTTGAAAACTCCATGTTCCATAGCCTCCCTTTGCTCCAATTAAAGGAATATAAACCAGATTCCTTTTCCTATCGCTTCCTCAAGGTGTCAACAGTCTTCAGACATAGTTTCAGGCTTCTATTTTGAAAACTCCATGTTCCATAGCCTCCCTTTGCTCCATTTAAAGGGATATGAACCAGATTCCTTTTCCTATCACTTCCTCAAGGTGTCAACAGTCTTCAGACATAGTTTCAGGCTTTTATTTTGAAAAATGAGCCAGAACGATAACATCGTGTCAAGTGGTCACATGACTTTGGGCAGCCATTGCTTTTCCCCTCTCCTACTGTGAAAGACATTTGCGGTTGATATATTATCGATGATATATTTTAAAAACAACCTGAAGATTGATTATAAAAAAATGTTTGACATGTTTCTGTGGACATTACGGAAACTATTTTGAATTTTGCGTTGTCGTGACCGCTCTTTCCTGTGGATTTCTGAACATAACGCGACAAACAAACGGAAGTATTTTGGATATAAAAATAATCTTTATGGAACAAAAGGAACATTTGTTGTGTAACTGGGAGTCTCGTGAGTGAAAACATCCGAAGATCATCAAAGGTAAACGATTAATTTGATGGCTTTTTTGATTTTCGTGACCAAGCGACCTGATGCTAAGTGTACTTAATGTTTTGTCGTGTGATCGATAAACTTACACAAACGCTTGGATTGCTTTCGCTGTAAAGCATCATTTCAAAATCTGACACGACAGGTGGATTAACAAAAGGCTAAGCTGTGTTTTCCTATATTGCACTTGTGATTTCATGAATATAAATATTTGTAGTAATATTTATTGAATGTAGCGCTATGCTATTCAGCGGTTGTTGATGACACTTATCCCAATAGTGGGATTGCAGCCATAATAAGTTAAACAAATGTAAATATATATATATATATAGACACTTTGAAGAAAAATATATATTTACATTTGTTAAACTTATTATGGCTGCAATCCCACTATTGGGATAAGTGTCATCAACAACCGCTGAATAGCATAGGGCTACATTCAATAAATATTATTGTGTCTATATATATATAGACACAAGCATACAGGCTTCTGAGTGGAGAATGGCTCATAATAATGTCCGGAACAGAGCCAATGGAACGGCACCCCTGGAAACCATGGGAACCATGTGTTTCATGTATTTGATACCATTCAATTGATTCCGCTCCAAGTGTTTACCACGAGCCTCTCCTCCCCCAATTCAGGTGCCACCAACCTCCTGTGGTATATGCCATTTGAGTAGCAGCCTTTGGAAAGGACTCTATCAGAGCTGAATAGGGCTGAATATAGACCGGGATATATGACTGGAATGAGGATAGCAGCCTCTGGAAAGGGCTCTATCAGAGCTGAATAGGGCTGAATATAGACCGGGATATATGAGTGGAATGAGGGTAGCAGCCTTTGGAAAGGCCTCTATCAGAGCTGAATAGGGCTGAATATAGACCGGGATATATGAGTGGAATGAGAGTAGCAGCCTTTGGAAAGGCCTCCATTAGAGCTGA